>NC_080549.1:3489207-3751707 GCF_028640845.1 Ahaetulla prasina | reverse complement strand
GATCTTAAGCAAAATGTTTCCTTGGTGATATAAACAATCTTGTTTATACCAAGGATTTAACTCTGTATCAGTACTGCTCAGAACTCTAAGGACTATTAGATGGCATTTTGAAGCATCTCAACTTATAAACAAGGAATATCAATTTTGAAATAACCAACCCATGTAACACCACTCCTGCGCAGACTGCACTGGCTACCTGTGGCCTTTCGGGTGCGCTTCAAGGTTTTGGTTACCATCTTTAAAGCGCTCCATGGCATAGGGCCGGGTTATTTACGGAACCGCCTACTGCCACCGACTGCCTCCCACCGACCCATACGCTTTCACAGAGAGGGACTCCTTAGGGTGCCGTCCGCCAGGCAATGCCGACTGGTGACACCCAGGGGAAGGCCTTTCTCTGTGAGGGCTCCCACCCTCTGGAACAAGCTTCCCCCAGGACTTCACCAACTTCCTGACCTTCGAACCTTCCGCCGCGAGCTTAAGACACATCTATTTATTTGTGCGGGGCTGGCCTAGAGTTTAGTTTTAAAGTTAGTTTTAAATGGGGTTTTGTATTATTTTAACGATAGTTTTAAATTCGGCCTAATGTAATAAGTTTTTTAAATGTTGTTTTAATTTGTATTTATTCTTATGTTTTTTATAAGGCTGTGAACCGCCCTGAGTCCTTCAGGAGGTAGGGCGGTATAAAAATTTGAATAATAAATAAATAATAAATAAAACTCTAGGAAGAACATTATGAAATCCTTTTCTGTTAAAATTCATATGTTAAACTGTGTGTGTGTGTGAGAGAGAGAGAGAGAAAGAGAGAGAGAAAAGAAAGAAAGAAAAAGAAAGAAAGAAAGAGAGAGAGAGGAGCAAGAGGAGCGAGAGAGAAAAAGGAAGGAAGGAAGAAAGAAAGAAAAAGAAAGGAGAGAGAGAGAAGAGAAAGAGAGAAAAAGGAAGGAAGGAAGGAAGGAAGGAAGAAAGAAAGAAAGAAAAAGAAAGGAGAGAGAGAGAGAAGAGAAAGAGAGGTGGAAGGAGTAAGTGAACAAATAAGTATTGAGTTTTTTTAATGGAAGCATCTTTACTAGGAATGCAACAATATTTTGTTCATTATGCATTTTTAAATAAACCCATCTGATCTTCCTTGGCAGAACTTAAAGCATTTGTTCTCATGTTTTCACACCTCTCTGAATTTCTGGAAAGAGTTCTCAGCTCGCAATGAAAAAAAGAAGAAGGAAGAAACAAATTGTAAGTTCTCATTTGGTGACAATGGAGCTTGTCCAAATTTAGGTCCATCATTTTCATGAAAACAAAAACAAAATCAATAGAACATATTGAGAGATGGTAGTCAGCTGGTTTGGAATGGTTCAGGAGAACTGGTTGTGGCGACCTGCAGATAAGCCCTCCCACCTGCCCGGGTGCAATCCCATTCTATATCGCTGTGTTTTTTATGCAGCACACATGCGTGGATGGCACACGCTAGAAAATTGCTGTGTTGTTTGACATTGCACACATGCGCGGATGGCACGTGTGCGAGTGAAGTGAGTGTGCCCATGTGCGCGCTCACATTTCCGGTGCTGGGCAAACCGGTAGCTACAGGATGTGAAACCCATTTCTGACCACACCGCAAAATTCATCCGTAAATGAACATCATAAAATGGGAAAGGTAGCTATTTTAAGTTGAACGCATACATTCATGTGAAACTTACCTTTCTTTTAGATCCTCGTGTATTAGTACAGTTTCAAAACTTGGTCATCGTTTGATGACAAAATAATCATCTTTGATTTCCAAAATTGGTCTCCTTTCCAGCCAAGGAGACAAAACTCGGTATAGAGCTAAAGCAGGAATATTGTGGAGAAATATCTTTATTTAAGGAATGGAATTTTTCTTCCTTTCCATCTGTGCCTAGTGAAAAATGAAAAACAAGTCTGACCTTTAAGATTTAGCCAAAAAGGAAACCTATTAAATGCAGTACAGTTCTTCTAAGGGGTCAAATATGGTTGAATTTCCCCATTCTTCCATTCAAGTAAAATTCAGGGCCAAGTCACAGGTTAGAACTCACCTGCAAATCTGCAGACAAAAACCCTGTTTTCTCCCCATAAAGCTTGAGGATTTTCAGAAAAAAAAGAAAATAACAAATCGAACACAGCTTTATAAAAAAACTTCCTTGTCGTAAGTCAACAATATTTTTTTCAAACAAAAGCAGCAGTTGAGACAGGACATTTCTAAGGAGCTTTTGAAATCTAGGATGCCATCGCGTTGTGGACCACATGTTGGACTGATCATTGTACATTGTCATTTTTGTTGGAATTAGGACACGGCTGGGAATCTTTTGTGGAGTCAACCAAATATGAATATCACAAATACGTAATAATTGTAATACAAAATGCATAATAAAAAGTAGCATATATATTTTTTAACAAGAATATGCATTTACCCCAAGTAAAAAGATATTTGTATATCAACAGGAATATATTTGGACAAAGATGTAGCCAAACTTGGATCACAAAGCATTGTAAAACCCAAGAAATTTTCCTGCCCCAAACTTTTAGAAGTCTCCAAACAAATAATTTCTCAAGACTACAGTAGATATTTCTTTTAAAATCTCAGTTTTAATACCTGGGATAAATAGTTAGTGCTTGTTGCTGCTTGTCTTCCCTTAAGCCATCGCCTGTTGGGGAAGATGGATTTTGCAGTAGGTTTTGAAACATAAATGTAATATAAAATTTGATCTAATGAGGAGGGAGGCGTAGGAGAAAATTTAAGAGAGCTAGCTGTAGAAAATGAGCATGGAAGACAACATTGATTAGATGCCACATTAAGACAAGAGAAGGCAGTTTAGTATCCTTCAGAAAAGCCCTAGATTTTGGGTCAAAAGGTAAGTTTATTTTCTGCTGGGCTGGAGACAGAGTGGGAGAGGGAGGGACAGGGAAAGAGAGAGATGATATAGACAGATAATAGATATAGACAGATACATATATAGAAATAGATAATAAAGATCATAAATAGATGATTGATTGATTGATTGCTATAAAGGGATAATATAGAGATAATAGATAAATAATAGATAATCTATCTGTATCTAAAGATATCTTTAGATACAGATAGACAGGTAAAATAGATAATCAATCATAGCTCATAAAGAGATAGATTATCTCTTTCTCTCTCTCTCATGTCTCTATCTATCTCTCTATCTGTCTGTCCATCTATCTATCTATCTATCTATCTATCTATCTATCTATCTATCTATCTATCTATCTATCTATCTATCTATCTATCTCTATCCTGGTACAGTAAATTAAGAACTTTTATTTAAAAGTTGACTAATCACATTTGGCCAATAAAAAATTCTATTCTATTCTATTCTATTCTATTCTATTCTATTCTATTCTATTCTATTCTATTCTATTCTATTCTATTCTATTCTATTCTAAAAAAACCTTTCAGTGCATGTGGCAGATAATCTTCCTTTATAAATATATGGCAATCTTTCAATGATCTATTTACTGTAAGACCTCTGAATAGTCCGTTTCCTTTAAGAATCACAGCACAGAATTAATCACTGTTGATACAGATAGATGTTTGTGCGTTTGCACGCACACAAACACACACAGACAGACAGATACAAAATTTCTTGGAGTTAAGATTTCTCCCTATCATTAGATCACACGAGGAACTGCAAAAAAAGATGTGGCGATCCTATCAGACAAGAGTCCGGTTCTCTATCGGCATCCTAATAAAAGGATTATTTTCTCCAGTAATCTATTTATGAAAAGGGAACACTGCTTTCCTTTCAGGAGCCATCAATTGCTTTAATAAGGAAGTGAAAAGCCTGGCCTACTTTGTATGCTGAGCATCACCCCAGTTGCATAAGGATTTACAATAGCCAAAAACAAAACTGGTTTTGTTATAAATAAGAGCAATTCGTTGGGAAGGAGGGGGGGAAAAATGGCAAAGAGAAAGAAATTTCCCTTAGATGTGTTTGCACCTAAGGAGACAGGAAAAGAAAATATTTTAATATTCGGGAAAATTGATCAGGCATTCCTTCAATTAAAACTTGTGTATTCTAAGGGAATCAAAATCCTCCTGAACAAAAATCCAGGAAGTGGGAAGATACACCAAAGCCCATGCACTCATAGAACAAAACGAAGATGTTACAAAGAATAAAAATGATTGGCAGTTCTCAAAGAAAGAGAGAGAGGGTTGGTTTTTTTTTTTTCAAAAACAACCCAGCTGGAATTAAATGGTTATATAAAGAGATGCCCTGCAAATATTCTAGGCAATCATTTTGCTAATTATTTCTTAAGGGTGCATTTTTAATTTAAGAACATTTTTTTTTTGGGAAAAAAAAAACCTTAACCAATTAGAGGAAAATATCAAAAACCCACTGTTGAAAATCATCGTATTTATTTAAATAATAGCAAGCACCAAAAGTAAGTCCTCCCGTTCGTGTCTTTTTTTGGATCATCTTCTTGCTTGGATTCACCACCCTTGGCCAGAATAGTGATGGAATAGCCGTCTTCAACTTGGCATCCTTCAGCTGTCTTGAGGTTTGAACTTCTATCCTCTTCAATTGATAGTCCCCATTGCTGGAAGAAATGACTCTAGAGCAGCGGTTCTCAACCTGTGGGTCGGGACCCCGTTGGGGGTCGAATGACGATTTGCCAGGGGTCGCCTAAGACCATCGGAAATATGGGAAGTATACTTGCGAGTCGAAGAATTGCGCTCCAATGGTTGACTCCACACGCCAGCTGCAGGCTCTTCAAATCGCTAGCCGAATTCGGCTTCAGGCGCGATGAATTAAAAAAGAGAGAACTCTTTGCTCTGATGTCTCCCTCTCAAGCCAGCTGCCAATCGCTAGCCTAATCTGGCTTCAGGCGCGATAAACTTAATAGGGGAGGAGTCTCCGCTTTAATGCCTCCATCCTCAAGGCAATCGCAAGCAGTTCAGATCGCTAGCCAATACAGCTTCAGGCGTGATAAATTCAGAAAAACAGTTTGCCGCTTTTTTTCCCCTTCTGTAGCTGCTGAGGCGCAATTACGGTTGGGGTCGCCACATTGTGGGGAATTGTATTAAAGGGATCGCAGCACTATAAAGGTTGAGAACCACTGCTCTGGAGAGCGCCAGATAATGTTGGAGAAAGGAGAACCTGGTGCAGCTTTTCTAATGTCTCGTTACCACCACCGTCCTTTCTCTTTGATGCAAAGGGTTTCGGTAGAGCTAAAAAGCAAGTATCTGATTGGCCGATCCTTCTTCCAATGGTGTCAGTATGCCACCATTAGTGATCCATTCTTGTGGAAGTTTAGAAAGAGGCCAAACAGTAGGCTACCCACAACCGGTCAGAGATGGTTGGCAAAACTGCATCTTATTGTCCGTGGGCAATATTTGCAGTTCTAACGATGACGGGCCAGTTGGATTATTTATTTACTTAATTTATTGGTTTACTGATTGGGCCTGCTTAAATGAATCTCAAATGTCCATGACAGAACGCAGAACCCCCTGAGTTTTTCCACAACAAGTGAAACTTGGGCAACGAGATCTATGAATGTCGCCATTTTTATTACCGTTTCACATGGCTTTGGATTCTAGGCTGATCACCCAAACTAGAAGTTAATTCATGAACCAGGAAGGGTTGTAAAAGTCTTCTGGAACTAGCAGGGACTGCCAACTAGAGTTTGGTGTAGGTTACAAGTCCTGCTATTTGGATATTAAAAATTTGTAAGTTTATTCAGTTTTAGATGATATTCTAGGCCGGTGATTCTTAATCTATTCTTTACCACCCAACCCCTTTAAATACCTTTTCTGGGCTTGGACCACTAAGACTTAACTCAAGATTTAAATCATAATCTTTCTTCAAACCTTCATGGTCTGTGATGACATCATGGCCCCCAGGATCTGCAGACCATAGGTTGAGAGCCATTGTTCTAAGCCATAACTTACAATGAACATCTTTAGGAATATAGTTCAATACAAAAACCAGCGAGACTTCAAAAATACTAATTTGAGACTGGATCTGACTTAGCTTGTTGGGCCACATTTAGAATTAACTGGGAAAGGAGAAAGACTGGTTATGCGTAAACCAAAAAGACCCTTATATTTTTTACAGCATAGTTGTATATGAGCCCTTACAATTGTCCCCTCCCCCTTATAGAAAGGCCTATGGGAAAATCCATAATGGTTTGATGTGATCTCTATAAACAAATATTACATCTGGATTTTTTAAAAAAATAGTATTTTTCTCTGTGTCATGTCATGATACACACACTCATACTCACACAGAGATATATGCATATGTGTTGGTGTATATTTATGGGTATGTATGTGCATATATACACACATGTACATATATGTATGTGTAGACACACACATATTCCCCAAACACTGGAAATGGAAACTCTTGGCTTTAAATGTATAAAAATATCTAATTTTAATGCAGAAAAAAATATATTACAAGTAAAGTAATGTTCTCTTAATTAGGCGAATGATCTGAAAAACATTGAGCATTATAACGGTGTTAGGAGCTGCAGCTTAAGAAATATGGGAGCCCTGTGGATCAGGCAGTGTTGATTTTGTGTTAACTTTTTTTTCTTTTAAAGAACTATCGCTCCCAAGTGAGAGAGCAGGATACCCCAATCCACTGCTAAATTCTTAAGTCATTTTTGAAACGTATGTCAAAATCAGGCCAGAAATAAAAAGTGGAATAAAAGAACATTTTTACAGTTCAGTCCATTAAAAAAAAAGAAACAATCTTCAGAAAGAAATTCTCTTACATGGATTTTGCTCATCACCCCTTGTAGCAAAGCAGGGCTGAGATCCGGTTTACACACTTCCCCTAAGTAAAAAATAAAATACAATTACCTTCATATCATGATGTGATGATGTATTTAAAGTGCAAAGACACTTTAACGCACACATACAAATGTGACGCCCAGTGCTTGTACTTGACCATTGAAAAAGAAGTACTGTCAATATTTTTATTTACAAAATAAAATAAAATAAAAAAGGGAGGGAGGGAAGGAAGGAGAAAGACACTTCCTAATCTAGTGAAGGAAGGACAGAACATCTGTTTCAGACATTATTGTTCCATCTCAATTCTCTGGATGGGGCCCACAGGTGTCGAGAGAACCTTTTCGTATCGTCTCTTCATCTTTTTTCCCCAGAAATAACCCAATGCAAATGTTCCGAGAAGAAACATTCATTCAGTTCTCAAAAAAGGCCGAAGAGCCGGGGGGAAAAAAAGGAGGAAGATATGCAAAATCATAACAATAGCAATAATTATAATAACTTAAAGGGAGTTTAGTAGAAGACGCCCATCCCAAAAACCTGGCCTGATCTGAAAATGTCTTCATTGATGATAATGAGGATGATGAGAAAAACACCCCCCCCCCCCAAAAAAATATTATCCTTATTCTGGGACCAATTTCATTGGAGGTCTTCAGTTCAGATCTGGCTTGCTCTTTTTTCAAGACTTTCCCCACCCATCCAATGCAACCCTCCCCTTCCCCAGGTTGTTCCCCCCCCCTCACTCCCCATTTCACAACTGACTAATGGCAGTTTGTTTTTCCAACACTTCGAGGTAATCCGGTTCGGCCTGCAATTTTCCTTGCAGCAACGGGAGATCTGGTTTGGACAGTTCCGTAAAATACTTCCTCGGAGTCCCGTACAAAACCGTTTTATTGAGCCTGTCTTGGTTTTGTCGCCTGGACTCATAGGAAGGGGCGAACTGCCTTTTGGGGAGGGTGCAGAAATTATATTGGACCATGCTTCCGCTGGGCAGCTCCTTCACCCTCTCCACCAAGTTTTGATACAACAGTTCGGGCTCTCTCGAAAAAGACTGCTTCTCGAGCATATCCGCCGCGGTGATGGTGAAGGCAAAGCTGGCGGAATCGTCCTTCTTCGGCTCCAGATTGCTGTAGTTAAATTCGTGGAGATTCCTGTAGTAAGCGACGGGGTCTCCTTCCTTCTGCATGTAGATTGGATTCTGGCACATCTCCCCAACGGGAGGCGGGATGTAATTATAGACGTGCCCTTCTGCTTTCTCGTGGGCCTCGCTGTTGTAGCACCCGTACTGCAGTTGGAAGGAACTGATGTCCAAGTTGTTGGCACTGCTGGGCACACTTGGCAGACCCTTCCGGCGTTTGAGAACAAAGACAAAGAGCCCAGCCCCAAAGCAGACCGACAAAATAAACACAACCAGAAGGCCCAAAATTAAGACGGAGAGGGGGACTTCAGTCCGCATTTCCGGAAAAGCGCTGGGGAAGATACTGAAGGCTGATGGCGTATCGGTGTTCAGATTGAGGGACAAGAGAGAAGAATCTAAGAGGTTGGGGTTCTCAGGGCAGATGGCTTCTTTGCTCAAGGTCTTGAGATGTTCTCCAGCGTGCTTGGCAGGAGAGTCACAGATCACTTCGTTGATTACCACCGGGCTTCCTGACTGCTGATGGTTTTGCTCGGTGACTTGTTCTATCCAGTATCTCAGCCCCATGATATCACAAGTACAGTCCCAAGGGTTTTCTTGAAGGTCGATTTGAATGAGGGCTGAAAGCTGGTCGAGGACACCTTGCACAGGAAGATACGAGAAGTGGTTGTTTCTCAGGTTGAGTCTAGTTAAGGTGGTGCCTCCAAAGACATTGTCCGGCAGAGACCTCAAGAGATTGTTGTTCAGAAAGAGGAGGTGAAGATTGCCCAATGCATCAAAGGTGCGTGGCAGGATCTCTTTAATCACGTTATACTCTAAATAGAGATACTGTAAGCTGTGGAGCCCTTCAAACATGGAAGGATACAAGACCTCAAGGTAGTTACCATTGAGATAAAGCCGGCGTAAACTGGTGAGGTTAGAAAAGGCATCTTCTTGGATCACAGCAATCCTATTGTTTCCCAAATGTAACAAGTCCAGGGATGGATAGTCCACGAGATCACTTTTATAGATGGTTTGCAAGTAATTGCTTGTCAAATAGAGTTTCTTTGGACTGGTGGGCTTGGGGTGGAGATCGGAGATGTTGCCAATTCTTTTCTCCTGGCAGTTGATGTTCAGCCCGTTGTCAGAACTTTGTGAAGTGCAAGCGCAAAGGTTCGGGCATGTTAGGGGCACGGGAGATTTGGTTTGATAAACCATGATGGGCCCAAAAATCTGCCTGTCTTTCGAGACGGTGACTCGTGGGGTTGGACGGTTCCTGGTTTTGGGTGGGCGGCTGGCTTTGGGAGCCCTGGTGGCCCCGACAGCGGAGTTAACTGTTGGGGGAAGTCTCTGGATGTGTGTGTCTGAGTGGGGAGGGTATTTCTCCCTTGGGTTGGCATCCCCCACACTTTTTCGAGGGCAGAGGTCCTGCCTGGTGAGTTGGGTGACATCTTTGCCATGCAACCTGAATGGGGTCTCGCACACGATCTCCCCGACAAAGACCGTGATGGTATCTAGCCAGGCTTTGAGAGGCAGAAGGTCACAGGTACAGTTCCATGGGTTCTCCTCCAGCTGGATTTCCATAATCCCTCCGATGTGCTCCAAGACGCCAGCAAAAGGCATCATTTTTAGCCGGTTCCCTCTAAGGTCCAGGTGGGTCAGGAGGACAAAACGAAACACATTGCTAGGGAGGGATAACAACAGGTTGTCGTTGAGGATCAACACCTTCAGCTTGTTGAGTTTGCTGAAAGCCCCCGCCTCAATGGCCGTGATGTAGTTGTAGTCAGCTTGGAGATACTCCAGGCTTTCTAAGCCTAGGAAGGTGTCCTCCCGCAAGATCTCCAGCTTGTTGTTGTTGAGGTGCAGCCGCTTAAGAATCCGAAGGCCCAGGAAGGCCCCAGTTCGAATCTCTTCCATGTCGTTGTAACCCAAGTGGAGCGTCACGGCATTGGAGTAGTTGACAAATTCGTTGGGGTAGAGCCGGGCGAACGCATTCCCGTTGAGAAAGAGTTGGTAGATCTTGGACGGGGGAGGCAGGAGGAGGCCGACCGTTGTAAATCCCTTGTTCTCGCAATTAATATTCAGCACGTTCTCCTTCTCCTCGCAAGGGCAGCGGCTCTTGCTGCAAATGTCTTTGGCAGGTTTGCGGCTCTCTGTGGTCGGCGCGATCCCAGCTACTGTGAACACGCTCAGCAGCCAAACTCCCTTCTGCATCTTTATGGAGCCTCGAGCCCACCTTCTGCGCCAAGAGTCAAGCCTTGAGGGAGACGAGGAAGGCAGAAAACAAGGCACGTCAATCAAACAGCACCCAACTCTTCTAAAAGGCAATGCAGCAGCAACCCCAATGACACAATCTTCAAGGCTCATCCTCACCTGGGGCCTTTTGGGGGGCTTCCTCCTCAAGAGGAAGGGGTGTCTGCCCTTTTCACCCCCACCTTCTCTCTTCCTTGGACCCTCCCCCCCTCTCTCCCTTCCCCACCGGAGCTATGATTCTTTGGAGCTGCTCTTTGGGAGTCTTCCTCAAGTTGTCCTCTTCTGCCTTCCCCACCCAATTCCAAAATATTTGGGGTGAAAGGGAGAGAGGAAGAAGGATTTTTTTCAACCTGCTGAGGGACAACAGTCTTCTCCTCTCCATCACCCACCCACCCCCGTTCCCCTTGCCTTCTCCAGATGGTCACCTTAAGATGGGGATTTTCTGACTCAATGGACCCTTCACTTCTGCAGCTCTTCCCCTTCCCCTCCATCTCACACTCTAGTGCCATGGAAACTCTTCTGGGAGAGGAAGAAGTCTAGCTCATCTCATCTCCCCTCCCCTGCCCCGTGGCTTTGCCCCAGCCAGCCCCCTACTCTCTGTTTCCAGTGTAATCAATAGCTCTTGGTGACTGGAAAAAATATTTTCTTTCCTCACCCCCCCCCACCCTGCAAGTTTCCACTTGGCCTAATTATGCCCAAAGGGTCCCATCAAATAGTTGAAGGGCACCATCAGTTGGGGAAGCCTTGTTCATCTTCCACTAGGAAAACTGGACGACAGGAACCTCAGAGAAGCCCCCAAACCCATATTGGAGAGTTATCTCAAGATAAGACTCAAGACTTTGGGGGGGGGGTGTCTCCTTCCATTGCTCTTTAATTGGCCCTGTCGGGAGGCTGGATGGTCCTCTCCAGATACGCAAACAAGCACAAACGCGCTTTCCAAACCAAACCACCAAGCTGTAGATAGAGTCTATAGAATTTACTCTCTTGTTTCTCGCTGTTCATCATCACCCGCCTTCCCTATTAAATCCGAGGCTTGGGGTGGGGGTGGGGAGTGAGAAAATTGTGGAGAAGAGAAGGACCGGGGGTGGGGAAATCGGGGGTGGGTGGGTTTGCTTTGCTCTCTTTCTTTCCTTTGGAAATCACGGAAGGCACATAAAATTCAAGATAGAGAAAAGATTCCTTCCCCCTCACCCGGGTGGTCGCGTCTCCGGCTTGAAATTCCTGGACTTCCCGTAAGGAGAGTTTAAAGGAGAGACGCGCAGGAGGAGAAAGATCTAAAGCAACTCAATGCAAGCCCCCGACACCCACCCACCCACCCAATAAGCCCACAAAAACCCTCCTCATCTCCGGAACCTCCAATCTACTTTATACCCCCCCACACTCGCCGACACTTTGCTGCACCCCCTCAAAGGCGGAGAGGGGTTGAAGGAAACGAAGCCCCCCACAAGAACTACCAGCAAATGAAACCCTCCAGTTTTGAGTCCACCCGGAGCGAACGGCGACCCCTTCCCCGCACCCACGCATCCCCTCCTGCCGTCGACTTCCAAACTGCCAAGCTCGGAAACAGTCCGTCCGTCTGTCCCCCCACCACCACCACCGCAACCTCCTTTCCAGAACCACCCACGCCCCGCGCCCGCAGAGCCCCCCGGCTCCGTTGCGGTACTCACTCATCCGGAGAATCGCAACCTCTCCGTCTTGGCCCGGGCGCGCAGCCACGAGGTCAGCATCTTCCGCGTCGGGGAAGGGAGGCGGAGGCGAAGCAGCAGCAGCAGCAGCGGCAGGAGCAGCAAAACCCGGGGCGGGCAAACGGGCTTGCAAAGCCAGCAAGGGCGGGCAGAGCTGGGCACGGGCTGGGGCTGCGCCCGCCTCCGCTTCCCCCAGCGCGGAGAGGCGGGCGAGACTTTCTCTCTCTCTCTTTTTTTTTTTTTGCCAAGCGCCCCGAGCGAGCGTGCAAACGAGCGTGCAAGCGAGGCTGGCTAGTAAGTGCGGCGCGAGGGATGCGCGGGTGGGCGGAGGAGGAGGAGGAGGAGGAAGAGAAGAAGAGGAGGAGGAGGAGGAGGAGGCGCGCAGTCCTTCCGACGGGGCGAGGCGGGCCAGAGCGCAGCGTTGCGCGCAGAGCTGGGCTCGCCCGGGCTTCTCTTCGCTCCGCCGGCGCCTCCAGACCTCTGAGTTACTTCGGCTGCCTGCGGGCAGGCTGGCCTCCTCGCGCGGAGCCAGCGCGGCTGACGTCAGGCGTGGGGCTGGTCTTGGCCGGCCGTGGGGCGGGGGTAAGGCGGGGTGGGGTGTTAAGAGAGGGATGCACGGGCGGGAGGGGCGGTCAAGGCGGAGATGCGATCCAGCGCCGCTCTCCAGCTGCTGAAAAAGGGGGGGGGATGGGGGTGGCAGCAGCGGTGGTGCCCTATTTCGGGTGGGGGGTGGGGGGATGTGGGTGAGGAAAATGGGGCAATTAGCCCGGGTGTGGGAGGGAGAGTTTGCGGAGTGGTGGAGGGACAATGCGGCCTATGGAAGAGGAGTGATGGGGTGAGGATGGGCGCTCCTCTCCGGAGTGGGGTGTGAGGTGGAGATTTCTGCGTCTTTTTTTCTTTTTTTCCTTCCCGGAGATAGGGAGGATCTGGCTGGGAACGATGGGAGTTTCAGCTTAAGGAATCTGGAGAGTGCCAGGGGAAGGAGAGCTCAGGCTGGGGATGATGGGAGTTCTATCTCAGCCTATCAGAGAGTGGGGTTCCTTGGTGCTCTCAAAGCTTGGTGGGTTTTCTTGCAAAACGAGCCCAGGGAGCACCAAAGACAATACAGTTCAACCCTGAGCTGCAAATATTCTCTTGGAGAGTGCTTGGGGATGAGGAGCTGGGGATGATGGGAGTTTTAGTCCAGGGCATCTAGAGCATGCAAAGGCAGTCGCTGGGGCTTGATTCGTTTTCAGGGTGAAGGAAATAAATAAAAATAAAAATAAACCAGGAATAAATCTCAGGACTCACTCCTTTAGAGAGGAAGAAGGGGGGGAGGGGTGTATTTGCTCCAAGTGTAAGGACTCTCCTCCCAAAGTGGGTGGGTTTCAGGAATTAGAGTGCTCATCTCCCCCCCCTCACACCCACACATGCACACACACTTTTCCCCCCTGCAAAGCAGTCAAAGTTAATCAGAAAAACTTATTTTCTCTGCCAGCTGAACTGCTTACATTTGCTGTTAAGAAAAAAACTAGGTAGATTAAAAAGGGATAAATGAAGACAAGGGCCGGGAAGAAGGAGGAGGAGGGGAGGGGAGGAGGAGGGAGGAGGAGAAGGAGAAGGAGAAGGAGAAGAGGAGGAGAGAATTCTGGAATTAGGAGGAGGAGGAGAAGGAGGAGAAGGAGAAGCAGAGGAGATAACTCTGGAATAAGGAGGAGGAGGAGGAGGAGGAGGAGGAGGAGGAGGAGGAGGAGGAGAAAAAAAATAGGGGGGGGGTCTGATTTTAAAGTCCAACTCCCTGGGTGGGGTAAGGAGAAATTTAGACCTGAAGGGTTTCTCCTTTGGAACAAAAGGACCATATATGCAGTATAATAAGCCAGATGTTTTCCCCACCTTCCTGCAACCTGCTGGATGCCTTTTATTGCTATTTCATGCAGCATTTGCTGGTTGGTTCTAACTTTCTCTTATCGATCTATTCTTCCCCCCTCCCCCATGATCTCCTCCCCGCCCCACCCTGGCTGAAATTATTTTGCTGAGAAACGGGAAAGGTTAATATAATCTCCAGCCGTTTGGTGGGTCTTCTTCATCCCAAAGAACAATTTCCATCCGAACGGCCAATCCTATCAATGCCATCGACCGAATTCATTCTCACGCTCAGGGTGAGGAAGGAAACACCCATGAGAAGAAGAAAGAAGAAGCAGGCAATGTCTACATCTAAGCCAGCACGAAACCTTAGAAGCAAATTCTACTCTCTCTTGTAAATCATCAGAATAATATCCAATTTGAGCTTCTGGCTGCTACCTCTTTTGATTCGGCTGTTTCTCTTTTCTGGATCATTGGATACAGGATGAGACACACTTTTGAGGAGCCAAATCACACCGAAACTACTTTCAATACACCCCAAGAATGCAAAGTGGGAGCCACACAACTCAATTTCTTTGAACCAACCTATTCAGATTCAACCTGGAAATAAGGAGAAAATTTCTTGACAGTGAGAGTGATCAACCCATGGAACAGAAGTTGCCTTCAGAAGTTGTGGGAGCTTCATCACTGGAGGCTTTCAAGAAGAGATTGGACTGCCATTTGTCAGAAATGGTGTAGGGTCTCCTGCTTGGGCAGGTGGGTTGGAAAAGATGACCTCCAGATCCCTTCCAGGTCTGTTAATCTGTCTGCCAAGGAACAGGGTAGGGTTTCCTGTTTCAGCAAGGGGTTGTCCTAGAAGACCTTCCAAGGTCCCTTCCAAATCTGTTCTTCTAGTTTCTGTATCAACATTCCTTTTGCAGGACTGTTAATTAACAGGGTGACCCTGGAAATGTGTCCTAAATGCACCCTAAATGCGACTGGGATATTTACGGGACCGCCTACTGCCACCAGTAGCCTCCCATCGACCTGTGCGCTCTCACAGGGAGGGCCTCCTTAGGGTGCCATCGGCCAAGCAATGTCGGCTGGCGGCCCCCAGGGGAAGAGCGTTCTCTGTGGGGGCTCCTGGCCTGGGGAACGAACTACCCGTGGGGCTACGCTTACTCCCCGATCTCCGGACCTTTAAGCGCAAGCTCAAGACTTTTCTCTTTCATCAAGCAGGGCTGGCCTAATGATAATTTTAATTGAGGGTTTTTAGCGGGGTTATTTTATAATTTTATTTTCCTATTTTAAATTCTTGGCGTATGGAATTAGATTTTTAAATATATATTGTATTTTAATTTTTTGTACATTTGTTTTATTCATGCTGTACACCGCCCTGAGTCTTCGGAGAAGGGCGGTATATAAATCTAAATAATAAATAATAAATAAATAAATTTCTCTGCCCTGAAGGGATTGCTCAGATTCAGAGGGAATCTGCACCTTCTTTCTGTTCAGGTTGTGCCTGCTTTTAAAAGGGACACCATCTTCCACCAAATCCCCAAATCATTCGCACTGCTCTTCTGCTGCTTCTCCTGGGCTCTGGGGGAGCCTGCTAAAATTTGTGTGCCAAAAGGAGATAACTTGAAACTTCTACACTCTTTTATGATGCCTTGCTGTGGGTATGGGCAAGAGTCCAGATCGAGAAACAGATTGTTGTGATCCAGGCCCAAGTAGGTAGGAGTAGACACAATCAGTTCAAAAACAAACAAATGTTATTAGAACAGCTGAGAATTAACTTATTCTCAGTGTTGTCCAAACTAAATCAAAGAAAATTCTTCTGAACACAATTCTTCAGTCTTATCACCAGACTTGGTCTAATAAGGCAAAAGTTCAAAAGTAGAAGACGCCGACAAGAAATAAAACACCAAGACAAGGAGCAAGGCTATCAATGTTGTTTTCCAACAAAGAGCCCAAACGCCGTTGCTGGTCTTTTAAGCCTTATGGGAGGGGCCAATCATCTCTTGGTCCTACTCCCGAGTCGTCCTCTTTGCTCGAGCTGCTCTTGCCTTCTGGCAGCTCTTCTCATGTGTGCCTTAGGAACAGGCTCCTCCCGTTACTTGTCCCAGCTTCTGCCAATCTAACAGTTTGAAAGCACATAAAAAACGCAAGTAGAAAAATAGGGACCACCTTTGGTGGGAAGGGAACAGTGTTCAATGCACCTTTGGTGTTGAGTCGTGCCGGCCACATGACCACGGAGACGTTTTCGGACAGCGCTGGCTCTTCGGCTTAGAAACGGAGATGAGCACCGCCCCCTGTGCAAAATAGATAGATATGTGTGAGATAGATAGATAGATAGATAGATAGATAGATAGTCATAGATAGATGATAGATAGATGATAGATAGATGATAAATAGATATAGGTAGATAGGTAAGTATATAGATATAGGTAGGTATATAGATATAGATATAGATATACAGTAGATATAGATATAGATATAGATATAGATATAGATATAGATATAGATATAGATATAGATACACACACACACACACACACACACAACTCTGTACAAGTCTTTCTGATTTGGTGACCATATACGAAGAGGAAGAAGAGGAGGAGGAAAAGGAGGAGGAGGAAAAGAAGGAAAGGAGGAAGAGGAGGCGGAAAAGAAAGAGGGGAAAGGAGAAAAAGAAAGGGGGAGGAGGAAAAGGAGGGGGAGGGGGAGGAAGGGAAGAGGAGGAGGAAAAGAGAAGGAGAGGAGGAGGAGGAAAAGAAAGAAGGGGAAAGGAGGAGGAAGAGGAGGAAAAGAAAGGAGGAGGAAGAAGAGGAGGAGGAAAAAAAAGAGAAGGGGAAAGGAGAAAGAGGAAAATCCATGGAGGCTTTGTGGATTCTCCCTATTTAGAGTCTGTGTTTCCGTGTCTAGCAGCTGCTGGGAGAGACAAGGGAATTAAAATTCATACCCTGTTCATGGGTTCTGGGAAGCCTTCGGTCCACTCTTTTCCATGCAATTCACATTGCTGCAGAGTTCCTTGTTTGGATTTAATTCCTGCGTTTCCGAGGAGGAAGCACTGCAGTTTTTGCCCAATCAGCACTGAAGCCCAGAGGAAGATTGCAGGTTGAGGCATCCTTGCTTCAGAACCAGACTTATATACCGAACTGCAGCAACGGTCTGCAGAACAGTGAAACCCGAACGGGCTGGAGATAACGCAACGCTGATGGGAAATGTGTCCCAACCAGCAATAAATTGATACTGGAGTGTCACTCGCCTTTGGACAAGCGACAGGCTGGGGTTGTTTGTTTCTCTGCCTCTGCACTGGATCTAATTGGCAGTATTCCTGGGTTTCCAAACAGATTGTTTCCATTCTCTGCAACAGAACACAAAAGAGTTTTTAAGGACTGCAATGGGACCTTCGGAAAATAGGGCTCTGAACTCGGATTAAGTTGCAGCGAATTCAAAGAATCTTTCACGCTCACACTGGATGCTCCAGACTTTGAAAGTCTCGCTTCCACAATCAGCGTGAATGCTCGCATTTAGTTCATAGCAGCACTTACGGTAGCCATACATTTTTAGTAAAGGTTTTAACAGATTTAACAGAGTTGGAAGGGACCTTGTAGGTCATCTAGTCCAACCCCCCCCCCACCCAAGCAGGAGACCCTACACCATATCTGACAGTTGGCAGTCCAGTCTCTTTTTGAAAGCCTCTGGTGATGAAGCTCCCACAACTTCTGAAGGCAACTTCTGTTCCATGGGTTGATGGTTTTCAGTGTCAGAAAATTTCTCCTTTCCAGGTTGAATCTCTCCTTGGTCAGTTTCCATCCATTTTTCCTTTTCTGGCCTTCGGGTGTCTAGGAAAATAGCTTGATCCCTTCCTCTCTTGTGGCAGCCCCTCAAATATTGGAAGATGCTATCCTGTCTCCCCTGGTCCTTCTCTTTGCTAGACTAGCCATGCCGAGTTCCTGCAAACATTCATCATTATGTTTTAGTCTCTAGTCCCCTAATCATTCTGGTTGCTCTTCTCTGCACTCTTTCTAGAGTCTTAACATCTAGTGTGGTGACCAAAATTGGATGTGGTACTCTAGGTGTGGTTTTACTTTATAGAGTGGTATTAGTAGCTCACTTGATCTTGATTGTATCCCTAAATTAATGCAATTTAGGATTGCATTGGCTTTTTCGGCTGCCGCTGTACACTGTTGGCTCATCTTTAACTGGTTGTCCACTAAGACTCCAAGATCCCTCAAGGTGAAAGTTTCCCTTGCCCAGCCATGTCCGACTCAATAGGGTAGTGCTCATCTCCATTTTTTAACAGAGGGAGCCAGGGTTGTCCTAAGACTCGTCCATGGTTATTTGGCTGGTATGACTATGCCAAGGCACACAGAATGCTGTTACTTTCCCATGAAAGGGTACCTATTTATCTACTCACATTTGCATTCTTTCGAATGGCTAGATGGGCAGGAGCTGGAGCAAGGACAGGAGCTCGCCCCATCACGCGGTGCTCTAGTCCCTTACTGGGGCTCTCAGCTTTCTAGTCGACAAGTTCAGTTTTAACTTTTTATTATTCCCCAAACCCTCCGAAAGTCTTTGAAAGAGTTCTTGGCACGCAAGAGAAGAACTAGATTTGTGTATGGTCTTAAGTTCAAACCATTGTCCAACACACCAGCCAGTCAGTTTACTTCTCCTGAGGATTATTGTAGGTTGTGCGGAAAACCTACTGCAGCTTTTAATGAACAATGAGAAATTATTAGACAGACGTGTCTTGATGAGGACTGCAGTGTTGGCTTTCTTTTATGCAATACGTGTATTCCTCGATTTACAAAAGTTTACTTAGCGACAGTTCAAAGTTACAACAGCAGTGAAATAGTGGCTTATGACCGTTTTTCCACACTTAACGACCGTTGCAGCATCCTCATGGTCATGGGATCAAAATTCAGAAAGCTTGGCTACTGATTCACATTTACGACGGTTGCCATTTCCAGGGATCACATGATCCCCTTTGGGGACCTTCTGACAAGCAAAGTCCATGGATAAACCGGGTTGACTTAACAACCGTGTGTCTAACTTAACAACCGCGAGTAACAATTGTGGCAAGAAAAGTCGTAAGATAGGGCAAAACTCACTTAAGTGTCTCACCTAGCAACATAACTTCTGGGCTCCGTTGCGGTCGTAAGTTGGGGATTACCTGTCATTCAAGGAACCAGCCCTTTGCACCCGTTTGCATCTGAGAATCCAAAATTGAGGGCAACCCAATAAGACACAAAGACTTAGGAAGGTCAACGGGGGAGACCCAAGGATTTTACGCAGGACTACAGTATGTTTCTGTGAAATCTCCTTTTCTCCCGCTCGGTTCCCTGAGCTTTTGATTTACTGCATTAATATTACCTTTTTTTTTGTTTTCATTTTGACTGCTCATCCATTTTTGGTTGAAATGAAGGACATTACATTTTTGAAAGCTGTGACCAGAAAAGAAGATTTAGCGTCATCTTATGCTTCACTGGGAAGTGTAAAACCCACAATTTCTAGGGAGTGCCACTTCTCTGCTTCGGTAAAATATTTCTTGCAGCTTTCTCCTGCCTTGAACTATCCATATCAAGTAATGGGATATTTTTTCCCCCTCCCTCCCTTGGAAACAAGCACAGATGAACGGAACCATCTATTTTGCTGGATCATTGGAGTTCTTAAAATGTTATAAAGGATTCAAGTCCAACACCCACCGACCCGTACGCTCACACAGAGAGGGTCTTCTCAGGGTACCGTCCGCCAAACAATGTCGGCTGGCAGCCCCCAGGGGTAGGGCCTTCTCTGTTGGAGCTCCTACTCTTTGGAACGAACTTCCCCCTGGTTTACACCAATTGCCTGATCTTCGGACCTTTCGCTGTGAGCTGAAAACGCATTTATTTATTCAAGCGGGACTGGCTTAAAAGTTTTATTAAATTTTAATTGGGGCTATTTATGAATTTTAGGGTTTTAAATTGACTGTTTTAAATTTCGGCCATTTATGTAATATGCTTGGTTTTAAGTTTCTGTTTCAATGTGTATATTGTGTGGTTTTATTATTTGGCTGTACACCGCCCTGAGTCCTTCGGGAGAAGGGCGGTATAAAAATCTAATAAAATAAATAAATAAATAAAAAATAAAATAAAATTCCATCGACCTTTCTCTGGCACCAATTTAGGATGTCCACGGAGATTCTCCGTCATCCAAGTCATGGTTGTCCCAAAGGTGCGTTTTTCAAGAGGCAACTGGACTTTCTGGTTTTTCTTGGAAGACATTTCTCTTCTCATCTTAGAAGCTTCTACAGCTTTGACTGGATGGTGGGGAATGGAAGGATTTATATTTCTCGCAGAGAGCTGGTCATTAGCATCCTTTTAGAGCGTCATTGAGGTTTCTCTTTGTCCTCAGGGTCACCTGAGTGGCGCTCCTGGTTCCTGTAGTCTTCAGCTTTTCCTCTGGGAATCCATTCCTCCTCCCACACCATTCCAAGGGTGTTCATCCCAAATTGTATAGCTAAAACATCTGTAGAGATTCTCCGTCATCCAGGTCATGGTGGTCCCAAAGGTGCTTTTTCAGGAGGCAACTGGACTTTCTTGGTTTTTCTTTGAAGACGCTGCGCTTCTCATCCAAGAAGCTTCTTCAGCTCTGACTGGATGGTGACGAATGGATTTATGTTCCTTGTGGACAGCTGGTCATTTGTATTCTTTTAGCGAGTCGTTGAGGCCACTTGGAGGTTGGTCTGTCTCAAAGAGGCCATCTATGTCAAAACTGACAGCCCTCTATCAACAGATGGGGAGGGATATGACATCATCTAACTCCTGTCTACAACGTGGTCCTTTTAGCAGTTCCAAGAAGGCTCCACACTCAGGTGATTCTCAGGAGGATGCAGACAAACCTCCCAGTGGCCTCAAGGACTGTCTAAAAAAGGATGCAAATGACCAGCTGTCTGCAAGGAATATCAATCCTTCCATTCCTCACCATCCAGTGAGAGCAGAAGAAGCTTCTTGGATGAGAAGCAAAACGTCTTCAGAAAAAACCCAGAAAGTCCAATCATCTCTTGAAAAAAAAAGGCCCCTTTGGGACACCAATTTAGTACTGAACTTTAGTTGACTAGATTCTTGTCGCTAGGCTTGAATTCAGGCAATCCTCGATTTATGACCACAACCAAGCCCAAAATTTACTCTGCCAAGTGAGACCGTTGATAAGTGAGGACTGCCCCCGCTTTGCGGCTTTTCTCGGCACATTTGTTACCACGATGGTTCAGTGAACCCGGCTGTCCCGTGGATTTCGCTTTCAGAAAGTTCACAAACGGGGATCACGTGACACTGTGACCGTCATAAATGTGAAGCAGTCGTCAAGTCATCCGAATGTAAAATCGTGTGGCCCCGAGGAGGCTGCAACCGTCACAAGTGTGAAAAATGATCCTATGTCACTTTTTTTCTCCAGTGTCGTCGTAACTTCGGACGGTCGCTCGTTGAGCGGGTGCCAGTCGAGGACTAATCGAGTAGAGCTTCTGTTGCTGCTTGTCAACATCGCCAAGCGCTGGTGTCTTGGCTTCCCTTTGTAGTCCACGTGGTTGCATACGGTGAGGTATTTTTATTCCTCTCCTACCCTGATTATTAAGAAAATCAGCAGTTACTGCATTTAGCTGTAAACAGCCTGCAGTGAAATCAGGGTGCAGAGCCAAGCAAACTCCACACCAGATAGAAGCCAAGGGGACAGGATGAATGTGTGGGATGGGGAAGAGGTGGGCTCTCCTGTCACGTCTTGGCATCCTTTGGAGAGCAGAGGAGGGGTGTGTGGAAGTCAACGCAAAGGGCAAAAGGAACAGCGAGCTGGCACCTTGCCCAGCGTGCCTCCCGGTCCCACCGCATCCTTCCTTTTGTCACAACAGCTGGCATTCTGCGGCTTTGGGGCAGGTTGCGTACACTTTTCTGGGATAAGAGGGGAAGGAGAACACGGAGAAGAAGGAGAGCCAACTCAGAAGCGGACAATCGTGACTCTGAGGGATGGAGAAAGGGACTCCGTCCGGACCTTGATGTGAAAACCTCTCGGGTCTCATGTCATGTGTGAAGATAAATGCTGGTTTGTGGGTCTCTAGGATTTGGGGAGAGGTGGTTGGTGTTGATTTTTATATTAAAAGCAAAGCAACAATTGGTCTAGCAAACATTTTATATGCACTACTAACCAGAGCATATAAAACATTTACTAGACCAATTCTTGAATACAGCTCGACTGTCTGGAACCCATACCACATTTCTGACATCAATACAATTGAACGTGTCCAGAAGTATTTTACAAGAAGAGTTCTCCACTCCTCTGAATGCAACAAAATACCTTATGCCACCAGACTTGAAATCCTGGATTTAGAAAATTTAGAACTATGCCGCCTTCGACAGGACCTGTGTTTAACTCGTAGAATCATCTATTGCAATGTCCTTCCTGTTGAAGACTACTTCAGCTTCAATTGCAACAATACACGAGCACACAACAGATTTAAGCTTAATGTTAACCACTCCAATCTTGATTGCAGAAAATATGACTTCAGTAACAGAGTTGTTAATGCTTGGAACACACTACCTGACTCTGTGGTCTCTTCCCAAAATCCCCAAAGCTTCAACCAAAAACTCTCTACTATTGACCTCACCCCATTCCTAAGGGGTCTGTAAGAGGCGTGCATAAGAGCACCAGAGTTCCTACCGTTCCTGTCTTAATGTTTCCTTTCGTTATATCCAATTAATATAGTTATTACATACTTATATGCTTATATATATGCTTATATATTGTATAGTTATTTCATGCTTATGCTTATATATACTGTGTGACAAAATAAATAAATAAAATAAATAAACATGAGGAATAGGGAAAGGGCTGTACAGGCATACAAATATGCGTGGAAGTAATGTACAGAAAAGTAATGTAGCAGAGGAATTAGAAGGAAGGAAAGAAGGAAGGAAGGAAGGAAGGAAAGAAGGAAGGGGGAGACAAGAAAGGGAGGGAGGGAGGGAAAAAGGAAGGGAGGGAGAGAGGAAGAAAGGGAGGGAGGGAGCAAGCAAGGAAGGAAGGAAGGAAAGGAGAGAGGAAGAAAGGGAGGGAGGGAGGGAGTTATTGACTTATCCAAAGGATGGGAATTCCTATCCTGGAAATATTCTCTAATTATTTCAAGAGAAAACTTGTTGAGATGGTTGGCTTTAAGAATCAAACAAATGAATGAATGAAAATACAATTGCAAAATAATATAATTCATAATAATTTCAGGAATCATATTTGTCCAGAAGTGGATGGAGTTAGAGAGAAGGAATCTCAATACCGTAGATATCGTTGGGTAGCATGAAAACCTTCACAGGATTTTTTTCCCCCTCCTTTCCCAAGCCCTGCTAACTAGATGCTGCTCCTAGCACAGATGGTGAGTTATGATTTATTAAACATGGCAGCACCAGGGTGCATTGTGTTGGCTTTTAAGACAACTTCTATCATGGAAGACTGTCTGGGAAAGAGAAAGTAGTATCTGGTAGGTGTTTAGAAACCAGAGGAAAGAACCAAGGCATTCTTGAGAACGTGACGTGAATTTACTCAAACAACAGCAGCTCTCTTATGGAAGTTTCAAGGATGGTGGTAGAATTCAGAATGTTTGTAGTTGCAGAAGATAATCCTAGAGAAACCAAGATGCACACATTCACTTTTTAAGGACTTTAGTTTTGTGCAAGAATACAATCTGGGCTCTAAGGGATTGAGCTTGTCGATCGAAAGGTTGGCAGTTCAGCGGTTCGAATCCCCACTGCCGCGTAACGGGGTGAGCTCCTGTTACTTGTCCCAGCTTCTGCCAACCTAGCAGTTGGAAAGCACATACAAAATGCAAGTAGCAAAATAGGGACCACCTTTGGTGGGAAGGGAACAGCGTTCCGTGCGCCTTTGGTGTTTAGTCATGCTGGCCACATGACCACGGAGACGTCTTCAGACAGCGCTGGCTCTTCAGCTTGGAAACGAAAATGAGCACCGCCCCCTAGAGTCGAGAATGACTTGCACATACGTGAGAGTGAAACCTTTACCTTTACCTTTACTTTACAATCTGGGCTAAATTTACAATCTGGGTAAGCACAACCTACACTCTTGGACAAAGTACAAAAAGAAACGAGATGAGAATAGCTAAGGTTCCTTGGATTTCAACCAAAATGGCAATAAATTTCCAGTTTTTATTATTTCTTGTACATTACTCAGGAATGTGCTGTATATAGGACATATTTACTACATGTTTATATTTTAAGAATTAGAGTGGTAAGGTGGCCTATAGAGGTGGACGTCTCACCTCACAATCAGGAGGCTGTGAGTTTGATCCTAGGTAGAGGCAGATATTTCTCTCTCTGGGCACAATGAGAATATATCTGTTGAATATAACTCCGCATTGGCAATGGGAAGGGCATCCGGCCATTAAAACTTTGTGCTAGCTTCATTCAGTTGCCCAGACTCCACCCCGCAAGGGATTATATGGATGTCTATTTATTTATTTATTTATTTATTTATTTATTTATTTATTTATTTATTTATTTATTTATTTATTTATTTATTTATTTATTTATTTATTTATTTAATTTATATACCGCCCTTCTCCCGAAGAACTCGGCGGTTTACAGCCAGGGTAAAAGCACAACTCAGAAAAGTTAAAAAAACATTTAAAAATTACTTAAATTAAAGGCTAAAAGAATATAAGACTATAATAAAACCCCGATAAAAACTTCATTAAGCCAGCCCTGCACGATGAAATAGAAAAGTCTTTAGCTCACGGCGGAAGGTCCGGAGGTCAGGAAGTTGACGTATCCTCGGAGGCAGCTCATTCCAGAGGGCAGGAGCCCCTACAGAGAAGGCTCTCCCCTGGGAGAGTCTACATTGTTTGACCGACGGCACCCTGAGGAGACCCTCTCTATGGGAGCGCATGGGTCGATGGGAGGCTATTGGTAGCAGCAGGCAGTCTCGTAAATAACCCAGTCCTATGCCATGGAGCGCTTTAAAGGTGATAACCAACACCTTGAATTGCACCCGGAAGACTACCGGAAGCCAGTGCAGCTCACGCAGGACAGGTGTTACATGGGAGGCTCGGGTTGTTCCCGAGTTAAATGTTAAATGGAGATGACGATGATATATATTTTAAGAATTAGAACTTGCCTTGGGATGGTATGGGCTGCTCAAACAATGAAGTTACTTTGCATTCTAATGGAGCAGGAAGACGTACCATGCATTATTATATATCTGCAGCAAGGATGTGACTGTATGGTTGAGATAGAAGCCCCTCAAATTTTCAAAGCTCATTTTGAGATTTAGCATTCTGCATGTTATCATCAATCAAAATAATTCTGAATTACGTGTCTGTCTGCTTCTAGCCCCTGTGGCATTTCAGTGACCTTGTGAATGACTTGGATTCTACTCGGCCAATCAAGTGAGCAATTCCCTGCCTTGGGAACAAACACATATTGTCTTTTTTTTTTTTAAGAAGCAAATCTTTAATCTCATTAATATTTTAAATGAGATGGAGCTATCGTCTTTGCTTTCAGAATTGCAACTCTTACCTCAATGAATGTTAGGGAGGATTTCCGACCACTGGCAGTTGCTCTGAACCAGGGGTGAAATGCTCTGAATGCTCGTTTCGCTACCGGTTTGTTTTGCGCGCGCATGCGCAGTGCATGTCAAACGCGTGCTTTGTGCGCAGATGCGCAGTATGCACCAAATGCGCGCTTCACGTGCGCACCACAGGCGCTACTGCGCAGTGCTGGAAAAGGAGGATTAAGAAGCCTTTTCTAAAGTAAGTAGAACAGCAAGGGGGGCGGGAATAGCTGCGCCACGATTTAGATTTGCTAATCCTGCAGCACAGCTGATTGTCGGAAATACCAGTTCGCCAAAACTGGTAGCATTTTTTTTTTTTACTAGTGGTTCACCAGAACCGATAGCTTTTTTTACTACCGGTTTGGGCAAATCGGTTGTAACCTGTAGCATTTCACCCCTGCTCTGAACTGAAGAACGACTATCAGTACTTGACGTTGGATGCAGTCAAGAAGGACTACTACTTCACTGTGTGTCTTCTCATATTTTCTAGGTCACGATGAAGTCATTGAGGCTGCCCTGTTTGTATAGGCAATGCATGTAAACAGGCAGAGTTTGGATTGCATCATCGTAACTGTCACCTTGACTGATTTTTTGGATTTTTTTTAAAATCATGCTCTCCAGAACCTCTTTGTGGGACTTATCTAAGAGGGCAAATTTTATTTATTTATTTATTTATTTTTGTTTATTTATTTATTTTGTCGAATACATATTAAATAACATATATAACTATAAACATGAATTGAATACATAAAATGAATACAATTAAAGGAAACATTAGGACAGGGACGGTAGGCACGCTGGTGCTCTTATGCACGCCCCTTACAGACCTCTTAGGAATGGGGTGAGGTCTATAGTAGACAGTCTAAGGTTAAAGTTTTGGGGATTTTGGGATGAGACCACAGAGTCTGGTAGTGCATTCCTTGCATTGACCCCTCTGTTACTAAAGTCATATTTTCTGCAATCGAGTTTGGAGCAGTTCACTTTAAGTCTATATTTATTGTGTGCTCGTGTATTGTTGTAGTTGAAGCTGAAGTAGTCATTGACAGGTAGGACATTGTAGCAGAGGATTTTATGAGCTGTGCTCAGGTCATACCGAAGGCGGCATAGTTCTAAATTTTCTAAACCCAGAATTTCAAGTCTGGTGGCATAAGATATTTTATCACAAGCAGAGGAGTGGAGGACTCTTCTTGTGAAATATTTCTGGATGCGCTCAATTGTATTAATTGTATTAATGTCCAATATGCAGTGTGGTATAGATTTCATCTTATCTTCTATGCATTATGTACCAGGTTTAATTTTTATTTATGTCAGCCCCACTGCATCATTATGTGTGAGTCCAGGAGTAAATGGGGAATCAGAAGATGTGATACGTCAAAGGCATCCAACCTTGACAACTTTAAGATTTGTGGACTTCAACTCTACAGTATCTATGCTGCCTGGAGGAGGATTCTTTAAGGCCAGGGGTCTTAAAATTGCCAAGGTTGGGCAACCCTGTCTCACATCTTATTTGGGAGACAAAGGAAGAAATAATTTAAGGAGCTAGACTGGGCAAGCTTTCCACCGCAATTTCCAGGCAGCGATTTCCATGTTTTCATCATCAACCCACATTTGATTCAGGCACATAAAAGAGCTGAGACATTTTTAAAATTGCAGAGTTTTGTGTTTCAGTATCCTTGAAAAGAAATATGCTTTATTTGTCCCTCTGTGGCAAGAAAGGTCCTTGAACGCATGCCAACCTCAGCTAGTCTTATTTCTTAGTGGAAGTTTTCACAAATTGCCCAGTCCTACGATGTGGTAGCTCAGTGGCTAAGATGCTGAGCTTGTCGAGGTTCGAATCCCTAGTGCCGTGTAATGGGGTGAGGTCTATAGTAGACAGTCTAAGGTTAAAGTTTTGGGGATTTTGGGATGAGACCACAGAGTCTGGTAGTGCATTCCTTACATTGACCCCTCTGTTACTAAAGTCATATTTTCTGCAATCGAGTTTGGAGCAGTTCCCTTTAAGTCTGTATTTATTGTGTGCTCGTGTATTGTTGTAGTTGAAGCTGAAGTAGTCATTGACAGGTAGGACATTGTAGCAGAGGATTTTATGAGCTGTGCTCAGGTCATACCGAAGGCGGCATAGTTCTAAATTTTCTAAACCCAGAATTTCAAGTCTGGTGGCATAAGATATTTTATCACGAGCAGAGGAGTGGAGGACTCTTCTTGTGAAATATTTCTGGATGCGCTCAATTGTATTAATTGTATTAATGTCCAATATGCAGTGTGGTATAGATTTCATCTTATCTTCTATGCATTATGTACCAGGTTTAATTTTTATTTATGTCAGCCCCACTGCACCATTATGTGTGAGTCCAGGAGTAAATGGGGAATCAGAAGATGTGATAGTCAAAGGCATCCAACCTTGACAACTTTAAGATTTGTGGACTTCAACTCTACAGTATCTATGCTGCCTGGAGGAGGATTCTTTAAGGCCAGGGGTCTTAAAATTGCCAAGGTTGGGCAACCCTGTCTCACATCTTATTTGGGAGACAAAGGAAGAAATAATTTAAGGAGCTAGACTGGGCAAGCTTTCCACCGCAATTTCCAGGCAGCGATTTCCATGTTTTCATCATCAACCCACATTTGATTCAGGCACATAAAAGAGCTGAGACATTTTTAAAATTGCAGAGTTTTGTGTTTCAGTATCCTTGAAAAGAAATATGCTTTATTTGTCCCTCTGTGGCAAGAAAGGTCCTTGAACGCATGCCAACCTCAGCTAGTCTTATTTCTTAGTGGAAGTTTTCACAAATTGCCCAGTCCTACGATGTGGTAGCTCAGTGGCTAAGAGGCTGAGCTTGTCGAGGTTCGAATCCCTAGTGCCGTGTAATGGGGTGAGGTCTATAGTAGACAGTCTAAGGTTAAAGTTTTGGGGATTTTGGGATGAGACCACAGAGTCTGGTAGTGCATTCCTTGCATTGACCCCTCTGTTACTAAAGTCATATTTTCTGCAATCGAGTTTGGAGCAGTTCACTTTAAGTCTATATTTATTGTGTGCTCGTGTATTGTTGTAGTTGAAGCTGAAGTAGTCATTGACAGGTAGGACATTGTAGCAGAGGATTTTATGAGCTGTGCTCAGGTCATACCGAAGGCGGCATAGTTCTAAATTTTCTAAACCCAGAATTTCAAGTCTGGTGGCATAAGATATTTTATCACAAGCAGAGGAGTGGAGGACTCTTCTTGTGAAATATTTCTGGATGCGCTCAATTGTATTAATTGTATTAATTGTATTAATTGTATTAATTGTATTAATTGTATTAATTGTATTAATTGTATTAATTGTATTAATTGTATTAATTGTATTAATTGTATTAATGTCCAATATGCAGTGTGGTATAGATTTCATCTTATCTTCTATGCATTATGTACCAGGTTTAATTTTTATTTATGTCAGCCCCACTGCATCATTATGTGTGAGTCCAGGAGTAAATGGGGAATCAGAAGATGTGATACGTCAAAGGCATCCAACCTTGACAACTTTAAGATTTGTGGACTTCAACTCTACAGTATCTATGCTGCCTGGAGGAGGATTCTTTAAGGCCAGGGGTCTTAAAATTGCCAAGGTTGGGCAACCCTGTCTCACATCTTATTTGGGAGACAAAGGAAGAAATAATTTAAGGAGCTAGACTGGGCAAGCTTTCCACCGCAATTTCCAGGCAGCGATTTCCATGTTTTCATCATCAACCCACATTTGATTCAGGCACATAAAAGAGCTGAGACATTTTTAAAATTGCAGAGTTTTGTGTTTCAGTATCCTTGAAAAGAAATATGCTTTATTTGTCCCTCTGTGGCAAGAAAGGTCCTTGAACGCATGCCAACCTCAGCTAGTCTTATTTCTTAGTGGAAGTTTTCACAAATTGCCCAGTCCTACGATGTGGTAGCTCAGTGGCTAAGATGCTGAGCTTGTCGAGGTTCGAATCCCTAGTGCCGTGTAATGGGGTGAGCTCCCGTTCCTTTTCCCAGCTTCTGCCAACCTAGCAGTTTGAAAGCATGTAAAAAATGCAGGTAGAAAAATAGAGACCACCTTTGATGGGAAGGGAACAGCGTTCCGTGCCCCCTTTGGCGTTGAGTCATGCCAGCCACATGACCACGGAGACATCTTCGGACAGCGCTGGCTCTTCGGCTTTGAAACGGAGATGAGCACCGCCCCCTAGAGTCAGGAACGACTAGCACATATGTGTGAGGGGAATCTTTACCTTTACTTTACCACTTCTTGTAAAAGAGGGACACAAATGATAGTCAAGCCATAAGGTAACCAGCTGGCAATTGCTGCAGTTTTTATGTTTTATAATTTTGACATCTCTTCCAGGATCAGTTTGCCAAGGAGAGGGAGGCAGCTGACATACCCTCCAGGTTGGTCATCTTTCTTGAGAGAATCCATGGGACATTTTCTTATTGTTCTTCGTTTTTCTTCCAAAACAAGCAAATATCAATTTCCCATTTAATAGAATAGTATAGCAGAGTTGGAAGGTACCTTGGAGGTCTTCTAGTCCAACCCCCTGCTTAAGGAGGAAACCCTACACCACTTTAGACAAACGGTTATCCAACATCTTCTTAAAAGCTTCCAGTGTTGAATCATTCAGAACTTCTGGAGGCAACTTGTTCCACTGATTAATTGTTCTCACTGTCAGGAAATTTCTCCTTAATTCTAGGTTGCTTCTCTCCTTGATATAAATTTGAATTTATATTCCGCCCTTCTCCGAAGACTCAGGATGGCTTACACAGTGTTAAGCAATAGTCTTCATCCATTTGTATATTATATACAAAGTCAACTTATTGCCCCCCCAACAATCTGGGTCCTCATTTTACCTACCTTATAAAGGATGGAAGGCTGAGTCAACCTTGGACCTGGTGGGACTAGAACCTGCAGTAATTGCAGGCAGCTGTGTTTTAATAACAGGCTTCTTACAGCCTGAGCCACACCGCGGCCCTTTTATATACCGCTTCACAGGGCTTTTCCAGCCCTCCCTAAGCAGTTTACAGAATCAGCCTCTTGCCCCCCAACAATCTGGGTCCTCCTTTCGCCCACCTCGGAGGGATGGAAGCTTGAGTCAACCTTGAGCCATTCAGGATCGAACTCCTGGCAGTGGGCAGAGTTAGCCTGCAACGTTTTATTTATTATTTTATTTATTTTATTTATTTTTGAATTTATATCCCGCCGTTCTCCGAAGACTCAGGGTTGCATTCTAAACACTGTGTCACCAAGCCACACCACACCCACCAAGCCACGCCCACAGAACCGGTAGTAAAATAAATAAATTTCACCACTGATTTGTGGCGTTCATAATTGCTGCAGTGCATTTAAGGTTTTGGTTACTACCTTTAAAGCGCTCCATGGCTTAGGGCCTGGGTACTTACGGGACCGCCTGCTGTTACCCCATGCCTCCCACCGACCCGTACGCTCTCACAGAGAGGGACTTCTCAGGGTGCCGTCCGCCAAGCAATGTCGGCTGGCGGCCCCCAGGGGAAGGTCCTTCTCTGTGGGGGCTCCTACCCTCTGGAATGAACTTCCCCCAGGTTTACGCCAAATACCTGACCTTCGGACCTTCCGCCGCGAATTGAAAACACATCTATTTATTCGCGTGGGGCTGGCCTAAATTTTATTGGTTTTAAATTTATTACTAATTTTAATGGGGTTTTTAGTTTTATATTTTTAAAGTTTTTAGGCCAGCTATATAATAAGTTTTTTAATTTGTATTTTAATTGTATATTTTTGTATCGTTTTGTTTTATCTTGGCTGTACACCACCCTGAGTCCTTCGGGAGAAGGGCTGTATAAAAATTGAATAAATAATAATAATAATAATCATTTATATTCTTCTAGATCAGGGGTGTCCAAACTTGGTCCCTTTAAGACTTTTGGACTTCAACTTCCAGAGTCCCTCAGCTTTGCTGGCTGAGGGACTCTGGGAGTTGAAGTCCAAAAGTCTTAAAGGGACCAAGTTTGACACTGTTCTAGATTATTGATTATTGATTATTCTAATAACACCTTGGCATGTCAAATGTCCAGTTGGTTTTGGCTGGCTACTAATTTTTAGCTTCTCTCTCTCTCTCTCTCTCTCTCTCTCTCTCTCTCTCTCTCTCTCTCTCTCTCTGCCTTACTTCATCTGTTTTCCTCTATTTTGTGGTTTTATATGCTGAAATTATTTCCCGGGCTTTGTTCATGCCATTGTACTCTATGTTCCAAATTAATGGTCTAAAACACCTGGAGTGGCTAATTTGACAGCTGACATGGAAATGTTTTAAATAAATATATGTTGTCAGCAGCTGGGGGAAAAAAATAAAAAGGTGCCACGGGGGAAAAAACATATTCAAAAGACGTAGCCTGTGCAGAATATTCTGGGGAAATGTCCAGCTTGGTGACCATGGGAAGACGTAGCACAATACCAATTGGAAAGAAAGATACTTTGTTTTTTTTTGGAAATTACGGTAGCCTCCAGCTGAATTTGAAAAAAAAAAAAGAGGTAAATTGAGTTTAGTCTGGGTGTTAGTAGAAAGGAAAATCTCAGGGAAATTGCAATGCTACGTGGGAACGGCCTTACAATGAAGATCGCCATATTACATTACAAAAAAAAAAAGAGAGAGAGAGATTTTGAGATTTTGGAAAGAGTGCAGAAAAGTGCAGCTAAGACAATGATGAAATTCAAATTTTTTTTACTACCGGTTGGTTCTGTGGGCATGGCTTGGTGGGTGTGTCAGGGAAAGGACACTGCAAAATCCCCATTCCCTCCCTACTCCTGGAGGAAGGATACTGCAAAATCTCCATTCTCTCCCCTCTCCAAGGGAAGAATGCAGTATTGCAAGCTAGCTCTGCCCACTGTCAGGAGTTTGATTCTAACCTGCCGAAGGTTGACTCAGCCTTCCATCCTTCCGAAGTCAGTAAAGTGAGGACCCGGATTGGTGGGGGAAAGAGGCTGACACTGTAAACTGTTTAGAGAGGGCTGCAAAGCACTGTAAAGTGGTATATAAGTCTAAGCGCGATTGCTGTCGATCTCTTCCAGCGGCCCCTGGCACTGACTTGCACACAGAATGAACTTGCTGGCCCAAAATATATCTGCCATGTACATGGCCCGATACTGGGCTAAAGCTATACAAATCTACGTTTTATTAAAGCTTTTAAACCTTTTAAAATATTAAATTAAGAATTTTTCCCCTTTCTAATTCATTTCCGCCACCAGATGAGATGAGACTATGTGAAGTTATAAATAACAGAATCTTGCCAAGGTGAAAGTATTTCTCCACTCCTCTGCTTTTATTCTCAGGGATAACTAGGGAGGGTCCCTTCTGATATGTTCCCCACGCTCTCCTTCCTGAAGGTGGAGTCAGTGGTGGAATTAAAATAATTTAACAACCGGTTCTCTGCTCTAATGACTGGCTGGGTGGGCGTGGCCGTGGTGGGCGTGGCCAGGAGTTGACAGGCAGCACAGCCTCCTGCACCCCCCTGGGAGCAAAAATGTGCCATAGGGGGGATGTGCCATCCCTGGGCCCTGGTTTTGGCCTAGCAGGTCTCCCTGTAGCCTCCTGGGAGCAAAAATGGGCCCTGGGAGGGATGCGCCACCCCCATGCCCGTTTTGGGCCTAGTAGGCCTCCCTGCAGTCAAACGGGCCACATGGGGATTCCTAGAAGAGGCGGGGAGGGGAGGGGCGGAGCCAGCCAGCAATTTAACTACAGGTTCGCCCGAACTGGTCCAAACCGGCTGGATCTCACCACTGGACAGAGAGATCTGTCATGCACCAGTTGACCAATTGGTGGTTCATCCTCCTGTCTGCCAAGGTCATTCTCACATGCCATTAAAGAGAAAGAGCACATATTATGGAATTTTAAAGAAAATAACCCGAGAAGAAGCCAATTCCATAACAGTTGCTAAAAAAATCCCATATGGATAAGTCTACATAGCATCAAGAATTAAGTTGGACTTGAGGGAGACATTTCTTTAATGTTAAAATGATATATGTTTTCCTTGTCGGTTCACTATAAACAGGGCTAAAAGCTGTTGTTCTCACCCTTCAAAAAAAACCCCACAAAAAAATGAAACAAAACACCAGTCATGACTTTATAGATTTGAAGGCTATGTTTGCAAAAGTGCTATATTTGTCTCTCCCCCCCCCCCCAATTTCTCTTTTTCTCTCTCATTTTTGGCAGTTCAATTAGCTCTTCAGAATCGCCAAGTCTTGGGTCGATACACTAGATGATTAAATTATGATCCGGATAATGAGATTTGACATGATTAATGTCAATTACCTGAGTCACCTTTAAGCAGGTTAATTGGCAACACTGATTAATGATCACCTTCCAGATTGAGACTCCCTGAGATTAAACAAACAACGGTGTCACTAAATGAGGAAAAAGGGGAAAGGGAAATTGATATCTGGGCCCTGTCTAATGAACCGTGTTCTGCATTAAGACTCACTTATGCATTTATGGGGTGGGACGGGGGGGGGGAGACATTCTTTATCGGGTGGATCAAAGAGAATGAAGCAAAGTAAATAATGAAATACTTGCTTTGTTAAATGGGAGTTGACAATTTTATGTCCTGAAAGATGGAAAACTTCAGCTTAAATTTTACTCAATGTTTAGATTTCCTTCGCAGGCAGAACCCACTGGAATGTAGCATCTGCTACCCTCCAATCTGCACCGTGCTTATTAAAACATATAATGACAGAATATCAGAGTTGGAAGTCCCAAAGGTGTTTTTCTTCAAGAGGCAACTGGACTTTCTGGGTTTTTTCTTTGAAGATGTTTCGCTTCTCATCCAAGAAGTTTCTTCAGCTCCCTTCTTTCTCAGAGCTGAAGAGGCTTCTTGGATGAGAAGCGAAACATCTTCAAAGAAAAACCAGAAAGTCCAGTTGCCTCTTGAAGAAAAGCACCTTTGGGACAACCATGACCCTGGATGACTGAGAATCTCCATAGACACCAGAGTTGGAAGGGACCTTGGAGGTCTTCTAGTCCAACCCCCCGCTCGAGCAGGAGACCCTATACTGTTTCAGACAAATGGTTGTCCAATCTCTTCTTAAATACTTCCAGTGTTGGAGAATTCACAGCTTCTGGAGGCAAGTTGTCCCACTTGTTAATTGTTCTAAATTTCTTCTTAGTTCTAAGTTGCTTCTCTCCTTGATTAGTTTCCACCCATTGCTTCTTGTCCTACTCTCAGGTGCTTTGGAGAATAGCTTGACTCCCTCTTCTTTGTGGCAGCCCCTCAAATATTAGAACACCGCTATCATGTGACTCCTTTCGTTGTGTCCTATTTGATATCTACACATTTTAGGACAGCCTCAGTCAACCTCCTACTCTCAATCAGATTTACTACCCAGTGGAGATATCATTTGCAAGCCCAACACACTTAGTAGATCTACGTTTTTACATACCACTGCAGGCCTACAACAAACAAAACTTTGGCTTAGTGCCAAGTGTGTACTCAGCTATACAATCTTTCAAGGCAAACAAAGGATAAGGATTAATTCTTACTTGTGATATGACAGGCATATCCCCCTCTTCTATATCCTTGGAACTGATGAGGAAGGGAGGAGGGGATATCAGGGTTTTGAGTTATCCTCTCTCTAATTAAACCAATAATTCCAAAAGATCGTATAGTTTACTTCGCCCTTTCAAATATTGGAATAAATTACTTGGCTGTATATTTGACACCGGAAAGCTGCAGAATACTTAACACAAAGGATAAAGAAAGGAGGTTTTTCAGAGGATTTTATCTGGAAGACACCTAAGCTCTTGAATTCCCCCCCCCCACGTCAATCAAACCTATTTTTAACCAAAAAAAAAATGTATAATGAAATAAGGCTGCCTGGGAATTCTGAGAGTTGTAATCTAGTCCATTTGGAAGATGTCAGTTTGGAGGGAAGGAAATCTGTCCTATTTAAAAGAAGAAGAAGAAGATGCCGAGGGATTTGTGCTGGTCTCAGCTGTCAAGAAGGAAGGAAGGGAGAATGAGCAACCTGTCTGGTTAAATAAAGCTGCCACCCACAAAGAATAACAAGTAGGAATGTGCATGCCTCAAAAATCATCGGGAAGGGAGCAGATAGTTCTCCCGGCCCCATACTTTTCAAAAAAGTGAGATTGCAACAGAATTTTGATTGCAATCTTGATTGCAGAAAATATGACTTCAGCAACAGAGTTGTTAATGCTTGGAATACGCTACCTGACTCTGTGGTCTCTTCCCAAAATCCCCAAAGCTTCAACCAAAAACTGTCTACTATTGACCTCACCCCATTCCTAAGAGGTCTGTAAGGGGAGTGCATAAGAGCACAAGTGTGCCTACTGTTCGTGTCCTATTGTTTCCGTTTGTTATATCCAATTAATATAGTTATTACATACTTTTATGCTTATATATATGCTTATATATCGTATAGTTATCTCATGCTTATGCTTATAATACACTGTGTGACAAAAATAATAATTTTTTTTTTTTGAAGTGCTCAAGGGTCATCATGACGCATCTCTATTGGGGTGCGATTCAAAAATCTCTCTGCCCGGTTGCTGGGTGGGCGTGGCCATGGTGGGCGTGGCCTACTTGGCCTCCTGCACCGTGGTGGCGGGGTGCATTTTCACCCTCCCCAAACTCCCAAGGCTTTTTTTGAGCCTCCAGGAGGGCAAAAACGGCCTCTCCCATGTTCTGGAGGCCATCCAGAGGCCCATTTCCAGACTTCCAGAACTTCAAGGAGGCCCGTTGTTTGCCCTCCCAAAGTCTCCGTGCGGGCCCTGCACCTACCTGGCATCCAAAATGGGCCACGTGGAGACTCCTGGGAGAGGTGGGATGGGGTGGACGGGGCCAGCCAGTCCTTACAACTAAGGTTCAGCCAACCAGACATAAAATTAGCCTCTGGTTTGCCCGAACCGGCAGAATCTCACCCCTGCATTTCTTCCTGTGTCACTTCTCTGCTGGATTCGCAAAGTCTTTGGGCACCAAACTTTTTCAAATTCTTACCCCCAATGTCTTTCCCCTTACTGCAGTGGCATGCAAGGGTACAAATCAAGGGCCAAATAATTACTTCCTGGGAAAGGTGAGCTATTTGTCTTTTGGTCCATGGGCTTAGATATCTGAGAAGATTGCTACCTTTTGCAGATGGTCCAATGGGATGTCTCCTGAGATGTGGCTGACATTGAAAGGCCCCATGTCCTAAGTGGACTTTTGCTCATATGGTAAAGGATTGTGAAGGGAGGGAGGGAGGAAAGGAAAGGAGGGAGGGAGGGAGAGAGAGAGGGAAGGAAGGAAGGAAGGAAGGAAGGAAGGAAGGAAGGAAGGAAGGAAGGAAGGAAGGAAGGAAGGAAGGAAGGAAGGAAGGAAGGAAGGAAGGAAGGAAGGAAGGAAGGAAGGAAGGAAGGAAGGAAGGAAGGAAGGAAGGAAGGAAGGAAGGAAGTCAGCCAGTCCGCCAGCCAGCAAGAAGAATGTTGGGACAAAGATGACAATTTGGTCAACCATGTCAACATTCCATGAAGGCAAGAGATCGCTGACTTCAGAAGATGCCAATAAGTTTCCTTCCTTCTTACAATCCATCTCAATTTTGTGAACTATCTTTATAACTATAACAGTATCCAAATTATATACTCCTTTAAAAATACAATGGAAACAATCTGATGAATTGGGAAGGAAGGAAGGAAGGAAGGAAGGAAGGAAGGAAGGAAGGAAGGAAGGAAGGAAGGAAGGAAGGAATTTATAGCACATTATTTGATGGGAAGAAATATCAAGATTATTAGAAGTAAAAGGGAGTAATATAAAATTAACTTCCTTTTTTACCCTTTCCTTCCTTCATCCCTCCCTCCTTCTTTTCTTCCCTCCCTCCCTCCCTTTCTCCCTTCCTTCCCAAATTCATCAGATTGTTTTCATTGTACTTTTAAAGGAGTATATAATTTGGATACTGTTATAGTTATAAAGATAGTTCACAAAATTGAAATGGATTGTAATAGCTAGGAACAAACATTAAGCAAGTTGAGTCATCAGCACAGGAGTTCATAGAAAGTTGTTCTAATATGGGATAGTGCTGAATTCTTGTCCACATTTTTTAAAAAGTCAAGAGGAAATCATGTCTTTCTAATCTCAGCTAGTTTTCTGCATTCATTAGGCACATATAAATAAAATATACAATTCCATGCTTATGACAATGGAAATGAGAAATCGCATTCTTTTTTTGTTTTCAGCCAGTGTCTAAATTAAGACTTTTTGAAGAACCCTTTATCTGTTAATTACATAATTTTATAAAACTTCCTGTTCAGCTTGGGTTTCTATGGTAATAAATGAGAGCTTGGAACATTCTCTGATTCATCTTAATTGCCAATGAGCGTAAGCGTCAGAAATCAGAATCCAAAATATTTCTCCATTTCAAAGTGGCCCTTTGAAGCAAACTATAGTTGTTTTAGGATGAAAAGTCATTTGATAAGACTTTATGGAACAAGGGCAGGAGGGTTGCTTGGAAAGAAACATTAAAGCCAAGTATTATTTCAAGTGAAACCATACAACTTCTCTTTGGTACATCTGTGTTATCATCAGAGTTTTATTAAGTAAGTCTTTTGGTATCCTTACATATTAGAAAGGTTGCCATGTTAATCCTTTATCTATTCTCTTTCTCTCTCTCTCTCTCTCCCTCCCTCTCCTTCTCTTTCTCTTTCTTTCTCTTTCTCTCTCTCCCACTATCTTTCTCTCCCACTCTTTCTTTCTTTCTTTCTTTCTTTCTTTCTTTCTTTCTTTCTTTCTTTCTTTCTTTTTTTCTTTCTTTCTCCCTCTCCCTCTCCCTCTCCCTCTCCCTCACTTTCTCTTCCTTTCTCTTTCTCTCTCCCACCACTCTCTTTCTCTCTCTCTCTCTCCCCCTTTTCCTCCCCCTAAAATACATTCATCAAGAATCATAAGGTCCAACACTTAATGATAGTCATAGGGAACAAATAAGCAATCAAATCATATTAGGAAACAGTCAATATAAATCGTAAAGATACAAGCAACAAAGTTACAGTCATACTGGGAGGAGATGGGTGGTAGGAATGATGAGAAGATTAATAATAATGCAGACTTAAAAACTAGTTTGATAGTATCGAGGGAATTATTTGTTTAGCAGAGTAAACCAATGACCTGGATGACTGAGAATCTCCATAGATAGTGATAGAACAATGAACGAAAGTTACCAGTAGCATTCCGTATGTTATAGCTAACGCTGTTCCCGATTCCGTTAGACCACGTGAATAAAAAGAAATCGTTTCCTGGCGTAAAATGTTTATCCACCACCGTACCAAGGAAAATTCCCACCGTCACAAAATCAAGATGAACCCTTCAACACGATTTTCTGCACAAAGTCTCCCAACATCATCGCTGACTCAGTTAAAGCAAAATTGCATCTAATCAAAATTGACAAACTCAATTTTCCTAGCACCTCCACGATACTTCGTTCTAATTCAGCCGTAACTCTGATGGAATTATACTCCATTGCCTTGGCTTTTATTTATTTATATATTTTTACAGCTGCAACTGGGTTTCATGAAGGTTCGGTTAGAAACAAAATATAATCCTCTTTATGTATTACATAAGGGAGATTTTGAATGACAGGGTCTATGGCAGTCATGAAATTCATTTTTTTTTTTACTACCGGTTATGTGGGCACGGCTTGGTGGGCATGGCTTGAGAGGCATGGCTTGGTGAGCTTGGCATGGTGGGCATGGCAGGGGAAGGATACTGCAAAATCTCCATTCCCGCCCCACTCCAGGGGAAGGATACTGCAAAATCCCCATTCCCACCCCACTCCTGGGGGAAGGATATTGTAAAATCTCCATGCCTTCCCCACTCCGTGGTCAGCCAGAGGTGGTATTGCTGAATTACTCAAAAAAATTTTTTTTTAATTTGCATTTATATCCCGCCCTTCTCCGAAGACTCAGGGCGGCTTACACTGTGTTAAGCAATAGTCTTCATCCATTTGTATATTATATACAAAGTCAATTTTATTGCCCCCAACAATCTGGGTCCTTATTTTACCTACCTTATAAAGGATGGAAGGCTGAGTCAACCTTGGGCCTGGTGGGACTTGAACTTGCAGTAATTGCAAGCAGCTGTGTTAATAACAGAGAGACTTAGTCTGCTGAGCCACCAGAGGCCCAAAATTTCTGCTACTGGTTCTCCAGAACCTGTCAGAACCTGCTAGATTTCACCCCCGGTTTATGGAGATTCTTGGTCATCCAGGTCGCAATTATCCTAAAGGTGCTTTTTTCAAAAAGGCAACTGGGCTTTGTTTGTCCTTGAAGAAAAAACAACAGCACCTATCTCCTTTTATAACACAAGCCTTTCAGCAGTTCCAAGAAAGTTCCACATCCATTAGCACTATTCAGATGACCCTGAAGGCATAGATAAACCTCCAAGTGGCCTCAATGACTCTCAGCGAGAGCGTTAACAACCAGATGACTGCAAGGAATATAAATCCTTCCATTCTCCACCATTCAGTCAGAGCTGAAGAAGCTTCTCAGATGTCTTCAGGGGGAAAAAAGCAAACAAAGTCCAGTTGCCTTTTGAAAAAGCACCTTTTGAATGAAAGCTTAATTCTGGAGTGTATCTTCTAGTTTTTTGGCAAGAAAAGCCTTTAGTTTCAGAGGGCTGGTTTGCGAAATCCTAAAACTTGCTTTGCTACATTATTCTATGAATAATTCCTGTGTTATGTTCTATAACACACACACAGACATACACAACAAAAAACGAGGAAGTGAAAAATGCTCTATGAATAATGTAACTACTTTACCCCAAAGGTACACTATATCTGTTGACTAAAGCTGGAATTTTCAATTTTCAGGATCCATCGATATTTCTATACCTTTATACCTCTTCTCTCTCTCTCTTTCTCTCTTTCTCTTTTTCTCCTTCTCTCTTTCTCTCTTTCTCTTTCTCTCTATCTATATTTGTCTGTCTATCTATATCTCTCTATCTATCTATCTATCTGTCTGTCTGTCTGTCTGTCTGTCTGTCTGTCTGTCTATTTATCTATCTATCTATCTATCATCTATATCTATCTGTCTGTCTGTCTGTCTGTCTGTCTGTCTGTCTGTCTGTCTGTCTATCTATCTATCTATCTATCTATCTATCTATCTATCTATCTATCTATCTATCTATCTATCTGATTTATAAATCATCGAAATTAAAGGGAGGAAAATTTAATAAAGCAAATTAGAAATCAGACCCAGGAGCATATAAAGAGATTGTATAATGTGTTGCTTGAAATAGATTCGGAAAAGGATTTGGTAAAGGATTGTATGATAAAATGGGCACAGAATATTCAGGAACCAATAATGTTGGAAACATGGGAGAAAATTTGGGTTAGAAATGTTAAGTTTACACAAGCACAGAATTTAAGGGAAAATTTTTATAAGATGTTTTATAGATGGCACTTAGATCCCAAAAAATTATCATGTATGTATCCTAATATCCAAGCGAAATGTTGGAGGTGTGATTGTGATGACGCTACATATTTTCATATTTGGTGGACTTGCAAGAAAATTAAGGTCTTTTGGATAAGAATTTGGTGGATTATTCAAAATGTACTGAAGAAGAAGATAAAGTTCCTGCCACAATTTTTCCTTTTGGGAATTATAACGGATTGTACAGGGATTGAGACTAAATTGATTCTGAATTTAATAACAGCAGCAAGACTGTTGATTGGACAATACTGGAAGAAAGAAGAGATACCTACAATAGAAGAATGGATACTGAAAGTTATTAATTTGGCTGAGATGGCTAAAATCTCAGCGTTTTTAAAAGACAATACGCAGGAAAGATATTTAATTGAATGGAAAAATGGATTGATTATCTACAAAACAGATATCAGATTAAGAAATATCAGATTGCCTTTGAATAATTAGAAAGTTATTTTATGTAATGGGAAGGGGGTTGGGAGATGAAAAGCTTTGGATGTGGTTATTTGGATTGGAAGGGAAAATTTTATTCTATGTTTGGTTTATGTATAACAATACCTTGTGATTGACCCGGGAAGCCGGGGAGGAGGGGAAGGGTTTTTTTTTTGGGAGGGAGGGGGAAAAAAGGGGGAAAAATGTTTTTGTTTTTTAAAACTCTTTCAATTAAAAAAAAAATCATCGAAATTATGAGTAACTCTAAGGCAGCATACAGATGTGAAAATCAATATATAAGAAACCAATCAGAAAGATATCAATAAGAAGATACACACCACGTTATGGAAACGAATCCAGACTTATTTCTGGGTCCATCAATTTCTGTGAGTGTAAACTGTAGCACATCCCTGTGTCACTTGGATTGTAAAAAAAAAAATCACTGCCCCACCAACCTCGTATTTCTTTACTTTTTCTTAACTTCCCAAAATGATTCCCGACGACAAGTGTTTAAAAAGAACCCTAATCTCACCAGGGCTAAAGTAGAGCAGACAGCTTGGGAAACAAACAACGCCAAGAGATGATGGCTGAAAAGGCTAGGGGCAAAGAGAAAATTGAAAAATCATTAAGAGCAGTAATGAGTTTTTGAATTTCTATGGGTATTTTAGCCTCTTTCAAGATATAAACTCTAATGAGCTGGCAATGTTTTCTGCGTTAACTTTTACACATACCTCCAGTATGAATCTTACCTTGGAAACAAAACGAACTCCCCCGGGAAAACCCCTACTTGATTATCACTCCCTATTTTCTTTATTAACAAATTAATTCCATACGTACAGATCAAGGGAAATGTGTGTTCAGCAAATACCAGCAATGGTGAATATATTATGTTACTTTCCCACTTAAAGAGAGAAAATGGAGCCAGCCTCTTCAAGATGGCATCTGTTCCTAACTCTCTAAAAGAACCCCATAAACTTGGATCGCATGTATTTTCTCAGTCTACCGGGATGATTTCTAAAAATTGGTGTAGTGTGAAATGGGGTAATTTTGGAGAAATTTGGAGAGAGGCAGCAATAAAAAGGGTATTCTCTAATCCCCCTCTTTCTAGCTAATATAGCTTCCTTTCCTTTCCTTTCCTTTCCTTTCCTTTCCTTTCCTTTCCTTTCCTTTCCTTTCCTTTCCTTTCCTTTCCTTTCCTTTCCTTTCCTTTCCTTTCCTTTCTTTCCTTCCCTTCCCTTCCCTTTGCTTCTCTTCCCTTCCCTTCCCTTCCCTTCCCTCCCCTCCCCTCCCTTCCCTTCCCTTCCCTTCCCTTCCCTCCTCTCCTCTCCTCTCCTCTCCTCCCCCCTTCTCTTCCCTTCCCTTGAATATTTTCATTGTTGGCCTCATCTCTTAGAACTGGTTGAAGATACAATTTAGAGATTTGATTGGAAGGCTACTCAGTTGAATCTCCAAACTGAATTTCATTTCCAGATCAGATGGCCAAATTCAATAGGACCAGTTTCTCTGGCACAACATCATGGTTCCAGATTAAATTCCAGATTTGAATTCGATCCGATCGGCAGTCCAAACCTAACAGCCAAATTTAAGCTGACTCATATTATCTACCGTATAGCAGTTTGGATGAAGTTCATTACTACATTTCTTGTACTGCATATGTTATCCATCTTTCTGAAGATGCATACGTGCAGTGAACTAGATTTGAAAGAGGCACTTCAATAAACCCGCTGGCAACTTTTTCAAGAAGCTGCATCTTTGGGGTGCAGTTACTGGTTTCTGGATGTTCACTTATAATCATCTAAAGAGCATGGGTGAAATCCAGCAGGTTCTGACAGGTTCTGGAGAACCGGTTGTGGAAACTTTGAGTAGTTCGTAGAACTGGCAAATGCCACCTCTGGCTGGCCCCAGAGTGGGGTGGGAATGGAGATTTTGCAATATCCTTCCCCCATGAGTAGGGAGGGAATGGGGATTTTGCAATAACTTTTCCCCCAGGAGTGACGAGGGAATGGGGATTTTACAATATCCTTCCCCCCAGGAGTGGGGAGGGAATGGGGATTTTGCAGTATCCTTCCCCTGGAGTGGGGAGGGAATGGAGATTTTGCAGTATCCTTCTCCTACCACGCCCACCAAGCCACACCCACCAAGCAACACCATGACCATCAAGCCACATCCACAGAACCGGTAGTAAAAAAATTTGACCACTGCTAAAGAGGTCATTCAAGTAAGAATGACTGTTCCAAAGTTACAGTATCTAGCAAATTTATTGGAGAAGAAAGAATGATGTGATGCTATCTAGAACTTTTGGATGTCCATCGTCATCGCCCCATAGTCGATGGGGCGTAGCATAGTCCATTACATAGTCCATACCAGCATAGCCCATAGCAAGAGATCTTTAGAAGTTGCAATCTAAAAGATTTGAAGTTCTCCAAACTCCTTCTTTCTATTCTACTTCGTCTCTCTGTGTTTATATTTATAATTACATGTCACAATAAATGAATATTTCATACCCGTCTCTTATTTTTGTCTCTAGGGCGCTCAAGTGCACAACTTCAAGTTTGGGGAAAATTTCTCACTGTGGGACTGATTAAACTCATACCGGTTCCAACTTGCAGTGTGTACTTTATCTCATTGGCTTTCAGGCCGCGTCTTGCAGAAGCCTTGGCTAACTGTTAAAAAAGCCTGCATTATTATTCTAACTGAGTTCCCTTGAATGGGGATCTTAGATCTGCCAGCATTCTGTCACTCCATTAAGGGGGAATGCTGTGAAGGCAATAGGCATCTATCAAGGATGCAAAGGATGGTTTCTGCAAATCATTAGAAAAGAGCGCCTGGACCAATGAGATACAGTTGGGGAGCCATTGATCTCTAGAAACAAGAAGATGTGTCAAAGCAGAGGTGCTTAAAGTAAGAAAGCATCTGGGCAAATTATTCTGAAACATGGTGATAGCTGGCAGGGCAGAAGGAAAAAGGTTTGCCTATGCCATCCCCCGCAGAGTTCAACTTTTACTCTAAGAAGAGAAGTTGAAAAAAAAAGCTCCTTTTTATGATCCTGTAATCCCTTAATTCGGGATAAAGTTGGGCTATCTGGATGGAGCCGAACATTTACTGGCTGGGTGCCCTTCCTGACGCCATACAAGGGTTCACAGCAGATAGTGTTTTTTTTTCTTTGTGCCTAGGAGAGAAACCTTCCAAGTGGGAGGTGAGGGTCTTCACCACTAGGCCACCACGCTGCTCAGAAGTTGAACTAACAATGGTCAGATAAGAGGCAGCTGAGCCCACAGAAGGAGTGGGGCATGCAAAAATAGAATAGAATAGAATAGAATAGAATTTTTATTGGCCAAGTGTGATTGGACACACAAGGAATTTGTCTTGGTGCATATGCTCTCAGTGTACATAAAAGAAAAGATACGTTCATCAAGGTACAACATTTACAACACAATTGATGGTCAATATATCAATATAAATCATAAGGATTGCCAGCAACAAGTCTCAACAAAATCTCAGAAGGCACCTTCCCTAGTTTCTTGGACTGTATAGACAAGATGGGGGGGGGGGCGGAATGGATGGGCTTTCAGATTTGCAAGATTCTGGTAATGCAACCTTACAATAAACTTAAGGCTGATATTTTCAGGGTGTGCTGCTTGTCTGGATTACCTTCCGAGGCCTCCCTTTTCTTAACAGCTATCAGTTTTCGTATCATCTCACATAATAAAGAGACCAATGGGAGTTGTGTGGCTTCTCCTGAATCATGAAATGGTGGCTTTGTCATCTCAGCAACCCTGCCAGCTTTTAATACCGACTTTGTCCAAGTTTCCAAATAGAATCTTCTCTCTATTTTTATTTTTATTTTTTTTGCACTTTAGGGTAGAATTACCCAACAAATCAGCCCTTCATCTGCAATTAAAAGCACCAATCTTGAAAGAAGTAATGCATCTTTCCATTTCGCACCCCACACATTGTAGTTGTTTTGTTGTCTTTTTGCAGCCTCTCATTTATCTCATCTTATCACCCAACTGGCAGCTCCAAAGATAAATTATGGTTTCTCTGAAATCTATAGAAGGTCCAAGTGTTGCTTTGTTTTCCATTCCTAAAATAAGGAGAGAGTTGGAACCATAATTTTAGTTTTAAGCTATAATAACTTCAGAGCGAAATGAAATATCGTATTTCCCTCACTCCATATTTTCAATTTTTTTTTCCTTTGGATAAAGAAGTAATTCACAGCTTCTATTTCCATTTTCATCACACAGGAGTTTCAGAATTGATAAATATGGTCATTAAAAATTCTGCTTATCCATGTTAGCAGTCATTCATGTAATGCGTTAAGGAGAATATTCTTCTGCAGTACCATCCCTTTCCCCTTATTTCCCATTCCTTTCCTTTCCTTTTGCCAAATGACCGTGGAAGGAATCGTTGCCTGGAGGAATTTATCAGCCCTCCCAGGTAAATCAGACAAGAAACCAGATGGCCAATGGAGCTCGTTCTACTTTATGGCCAAGGCTACAATCACAGAGTCTTGCAGGTCTGAACATACAATTCTCCTACTCTCTCTTTTTTACAGCCTGATCAATTAGGTGGCAATTTCTTTGTCCATTAAAGAAACTGGTTGTTGTTCCCTAGGCAGCATCTCTTCCCCTCGATGTCCCACAAGGAGATTGTCATATCCCATTACAGGAATAGGCATACATACCCCAATACGTATGAAGTTATTTTCTGGATAGGAGTGATAAATAGCATCTTAACTTCCTCTTTCCTTCCTTCCTTCCTTCCTTCCTTCCTCCTTCCCTCCCTCCTTTTCTTCTTCTCTTCTCTCATCTTCCTTCCTCTCTCCCTTCCTTCCCTCCCTCCCTTCTCTCATCCCCCTCCCTCCCTCCCTCCTTCCCTTCTCTTATCTCCCTTCCTTCCTTCCTTCCTTCCTTCCTAACTTGAACTTGCCTAGAGGTGGTGACACTCATTTAAATAGAAATAAATCAAAGTCAAACGTAGAGCTCATTTGGGCTATGATACTCCAACGCTTCTTCACTGGCTTATAATGAGCAATTCTACTTTCACTAAGCTTTTTGTGAAGCTCTGATTCCTAAACCGTAAATTGTTCCTGAATCAAAGTGATTTTTGCTGCTGCCCGGCTGTATTTTCTGCTTCTGTTCCAAGACATTCCTTGCCCTCCTCCTTCTCCAGTTGCATTCCCCTATTCTTCTCTCAAATAGGGAAATACACTGTCACATTTCTTCTGTCTTGAAAAGGTTGCATTTTCCTTTGGCCAGAATGCCTTCGCTTCTACCAAGTTGAAATTGGCCATTAACTTCTCTGGTTGGAAGTGTGTGTGTGTGTGTGTGTGTGTGTGTGTTATTCCTTCTTGGAGAACTAGCAGACTTTGTTGATTTTATCGTGTAGGCATTTCAGTCTTGGTTAGGAGAAGAAGGGCTACTACACTGAGCAGTAGACAGACTAGAGCTTAGCTTTCCCTCTTCGGTTTAATGAATTTCATTACGATCTTAATTTAAGCATAATCCTATTTCGGGGGGGTCATTTATTTTCTTTATTTATTTTGGGGGGGTCATTTATTTTCTTCCTTATGTTTCATCTCTTGCTCCAATTGATGCAGTAGCGTGGGTTGAAGGGCAGCTAAGCTTCATCGGTGCAAAACGAAATCTAATCTAGGATAAATGCTCCGATTATCATTATTATATTGCTGAAATTCTTGATTGCCTGGTTAAGATTGTGACACATCATCACCAATAATGTTCTCTTCACATGACTGGCACCAAAAGGGGATTGTAGTAGCTAATGTTCCTTCCAATGCCATTATTCTAAATTTTATGTTCTATGATTTTACCGATATGGGGGATCATATAAAGAACATAAAGCAACCCTGATTTGGTAGTAGCCCCAGATTATCCTTTTACTGAACACGACTTCTTTATGAAGTTGGTGGTGCATGTCAGGGGTGAAGTCCTCCTGGCTTGGACCGGATCAGCCAATCCAGTAGAATAGAATAGAATAGAATTTTTTATTGGCCAAGTGTCATTGGACACACAAGGAATTTGTCTTTGGTGCATAGGCTCTCAGTGTACATAAAAGAAAAGATACGTTCATCAAGAATCATAGGGTACAACACTTAATGATAGTTATAGGGTACAAATAAGCAATCTAGAATAGAATAGAATAGAATAGAATAGAATAGAATAGAATAGAATAGAATAGAATAGAATAGAATAGAACAGAACTTTTTATTGGCCAAGTGTGATTGGACACACAAGGAATTTGCCTTGGTGCATATGCTCTCAGTGTACATAAAGGAAAAGATACCTTCATCAAGGTACAACACTTACAACACTTAATAGCAAAGTGGTTGGTGGTTGGCAGGTGGTTCGGAGAACTGGTAGCAAAAATCCCTGCCCCTCCCCCATGCCCAGCTGAGCCATGCAATCGTCAGAGCCTTTTTTTTTTCTTTTTTACTTTTAAAAGCATATTTTTAACAACCCTTTCGGCCCAGTCACATGACACGCCCACAGCAATGAAATTTAGATTTCACCACGGGTGCATGTGGACTGTCATGGTAGGTCTTTCCAGTGATGGCCCCAACTCTATGGAATACCTCTACTTGGAAGGTATCTTGACTTCGGATTGCCATCTGGATAAGTCCCTGCACTTTTCTTGGTGACATCTAAGGAGAAAAGGAGACACAGACTTCAGAGGATAATTAGAACTGCAGGAAAAACAATGGCTACCAACCTGCCTTCCATTGAGGACCTGTATACTGCACGAATCAAGAAGAGGGCCATGAAAATATTTACAGACCCTTCGCATCCTGGTCATAAATTGTTTCAACACCTAACCTCAAAACAACGCTGTAGAGCACTGCACACCAGAACAACTAGACACAAGGACAGTTTTTTCCTGAATGCCATCACTCTGCTAAACAAATAATTCCCTCAACACTGTCAAACTATTCACTAAATCTGCTATTTTAATCCTCTCATCGTTCCCATCACCCATCTCCTTCCACTTATGACCGTAACTTTGTTGCTTGTATCCTTACGATTTATACTGATATTGATTGTTTCCTGATTGCTTATTTGTACCCTATGGCTATCATTAAGTGTTGGACCTTAGAATTGTTGATGAAGGTATCTTTTCTTTTATGTACACTGAGAGCATATGCACCAGACAAATTCCATGTGTGTCCAATCACACTTGGCCAATAAAAAATTCTATTCTATTCTATTCTATTCTATTCTGAGGGGAAAAAGCTATATTTAAAAAGAAGTCATGTTCAATCTAGCGCAGTAATGAACACAGTGTACAAGAGATCATTTTCTGAAATGATTTAATTTTTGTATTTCATTGAACCCACAGTTGAAACGCACCATTTCACAGAATTGTTCCTCCAGTTTGAAATTCATCTTTTGTATCGTCGTCATCCATTTTCTGAATTTATACTGTCTTTCAGTAGGGGGGAAAAAAAGCAAGTGTTAGAAAAGAGCAGCCAGATAATGTGGAATTTAATCACTAGCCTATTCTTATCCTGAAAAACCTTATCCAATCATAATTTGCAACTAATCAGAACTCTATATAATCAGATCGCTCCGCTGTCAAATAATAGGAGACTCTCAGACAAAGCTTCAGTTTTCCAAAGCGATTCATACCATCAAAACCATTCGAGTGCATCTACTTAAAAAAACGGCCATTTACTTTTAATTTCCAGTCGTAGGAAGCCCAAAATGGACATAAAATGCAAAAGAGAAGGAAGACATTTTGAACAAACGTATCAATAATAAAAAAAAAAAGACCAGGAATTGGAAAGCTGAGTAGATTGATGATTGCTCCCTTATCAAGAACAAGAGGAAGACACGGGTGGGTTCTTTTCGGATTTGAGTGTTCAGAAAAAAAAGACATTCCAAATTAAGTTTGCACTTGATGGGGTCTGTTTGCAATAATTCAACGGTTTCACTTTATCTGGTTGAATATGCAAGGCGACACAGTGAATTTCGTGGAGGGGTGTTTTGGTGGATCAAGCCATCAGAGATTATTTATTTTTATTTTATTTATTTTTTGCATTTTTATACCGCCCTATCTCCCTAGGGACTCAGGGCGGTTTCCAGCCAGAATAAAACATACATATAAATACAGGATAAAACAATAATTAAAAAACGTATTCAATAAGGCCGAATAGTTAAAATAGAAATACAAATAATAAAACCCCATTAAAACCAAATTCAAAATTTAAAAATTCAAAAATTCTAGTCCAGTCCTGCGCAAATAAATAGATGTGTCTTAAGCTCGTGGCGGAAGGTTCGAAGGTCAGGAAGTTGGCAAAGTTTTGGGGGAAGTTCGTTCCAGAGGGTGGGAGCCCCCACAGAAAAGGCCCTTCCCCTGGGTGTCGCCAGTCGGCACTGCCTGGCTGACGGCACCCTGAGGAGTCCCTCCCTGTGAGAGTGCACGGGTCGGTGAGAGGCAATCGGTGGCAGCAGATGGTCCCATAAGTAACCCGGCCCTATGCCATGGAGTGCTTTGAAGATAATTACCAAAACCTTGAAGCGTACCCGGAAGGCCACAGGTAGCCAGTGCAGTCTGCGCAGGAGAGGTGTCACATGGGAGCCACGAGGGGCTCCCTCTATCACCCACGCAGCCGCATTCTGAACTAACTGGAGTCTCCGGGTGCTCCTAAAGGGGAGCCCCATGTAGAGAGCATTGCAGTAATCCAGACGAGATGTCACGAGAGCGTGAGTGACCGTGCATAGGGCATCCCGGTTCAGAAAGGCGAACTGGCGAACCAGGCGAACCTGGTAAAAAGCTCTCCTGGAGACGGCCGTCAAATGGTCTTCAAAGGACAGCTGTCCATCCAGGAGAACGCCCAAGTTGCGCACCCTCTCCATTGGGGCTCGCCCCCAACAGTCAGCCGAAGCTGGTCAGGGCAGCGTCAGTAAGTTAAGAGTTTACTTTCTTTGCAACAGGGCTGAGCAAATATATTGTTTATTTTATTTTATTTATTTTTTATTTATTTATTTTATTTGTCAACAAGAAAACAAGTAACATAGACATGGACACATGAAAAAATTGGCACAAATTAAAGGATATAAACAGGCAAAACATAGCGATAAACACATAGAATGATAACATATAAATGGGGACAGTAGGACAGCGATGGTAGGCACGCTGGTGCGCTTATGCACGCCCCCTTAGGGACCTCTTAAGAAACATGAAAGGTCCACAGTAAACAGTTTATGGTGAAAGATATGGGGATTAGAGAGACTAACAACAGGATCAGGTAGAGTGTTCTAGACGTTTACTACTCTATTGCAGAAGTTATATTTCCTACAATCAAGATTAGAGCGAATTACATTGACTTTAAATCTATTGATGGCCCTTGTAGTTATTATGGTTGAAATTAAAGTACTCATTTACAGGTAGGACGTTATGGTAAATAATCTTATGAACTAAGCATAAGTCGGAATGTAGATGGCGTAGTCCGAGGCTATCGAGGCCTAAAATTTCAAGCCTGGTGGTATAGGGAATTTTATTTCGAGCAGAAGATTTGAGTACTCTTCTAGTAAAATATCTCTGGACCGTCTCTAATGTATTGATGTATGAAATACAGTGAGGGTTCCAGGCAGGTGAGTAGTATTCAAGTATAGGTCTGGCAAAGATTTTATATGCCCTAGTTTGGAGTATAGTATTACCTTCTGATTTCAAATGGAGAAGGAATAGCAGAACCCGGGGGCAGAGTTGAAAAAGGGATCAGTCTAGAATCACTACATAGCCACCAACAAACTAAATCCAGACTCCCTTGAACTCCATTGATCCTTATCTAACTCCTACCAGCTGCTAACCATGAAAGGAGCTGCCCCAAAGAAGAGGGAGTCATGCTATTCTCCAAAGCACCTGAGGGCAGGAGAAGAAACAATGGGTGGAAACTAATCAAGGAGAGAAGCGACCTAGAACTAAGGAAGAATTTCCTGACAGTTAGAACAATTAATCAGTGGAACGACTTGCTTCCAGAAGTTGTGAATGCTCCAACACTGGAAGTTTTAAAGAAGATGGTGGATAACCATTTGCCTGAAGTGGTGTAGAGTTTCCTGCCTAAGCAGAGGATTGGACTAGAAGACCTCCAAGGTCCCTTCCAACTATTATTCTATCTTCTAATTGAAAAGACTCTTGTGCATAGGCCTGAGTGGCAATAAATCAGTTTGATTGGACCTTCCTGTGTGGACTCTTGAGAGTCAAGAGTCCATATGGACAAGAGAAGAATGCAAAATTCCAGTTTGGTCTAATGGTGAAGGCCCCAGGGTGGAAGCAAAGACAAGATGAGTTCTAGCCCCACCTTAGGCATGAAAGCTGGCTGGGTTACTTTGGACCATTCACCAGGAGATGGTGAATTCTAGTTCTGCCTTAGATATGAAAGTCGGCTAGGTGACTTTGGACCAATCACCAGGAGATGGTGAGTTCTAGTCCCACCATAGGTATGAAAGTTGACTGGGTGACTTTGGGCCAATCACTCTCTCTTAGTCTAGCCCATCTCACAGGTTTGTTGTTGTGGGGGAAAAAATAAGGGGAAAAATGAACATGGTATTTGTTCACAGCCTTGAGTTATGTACGAAGATGAAAAAGGTGGGATATAAATAAAAATAAATAAAACAAAATAAAAAACTGACAGGTTTGCATCCCATCTACAGATAAGTTGTGAAGCAGAATGGTCTCTGCATTTTTGATGGTTTTAAATTTAAACACCCCACTCCTTTTTTCTTTTTCTTTTTAAAAATGCACTAAGGCTTCAACTGCACGAATGTTTTCTCCTGCCTCAAAACGGCAGGAAACCATTCTTCAGTGAAAAAAGAATTGTGCTCTTAAAGTCTCCCAGGTACCCTGAAATTTTTTTTATGTGGGAGCATTACAATCCAGCTCCATTTGGCTGCACACATTAGTTCAGGAAGTGTAAGCTACATATAAATGAATAGAATAAAAACAGAAATATCTCCCCCCAAAAAACACATAGACTAGACTGGCAGAGGAAAACTTTATGAAGACTCCCACCTAGAGTCATATTTTGTGAGATGGATGGCTCAAGATACAGCAATAAATGCAGAGTAAGCATGACCTTGGAGGAACATGGTGGCTCATCGGCTAAGATGCTGAGTTTGTCAATCGAAAGGTTGGCAGTTCAGCGGCACAAATCCCTAGTGCCACGTAAGAGGGTGAGCTCCCGTTACTTGTCCCAGCTTCTGCCAACCTAGCAGTTCGAAAGCAGGTAAAAAATGCAAGTAGAAAAAATAGGGACCACCTTTGGTGGGAAGAGAACAGTGTTCTGTGTGCCTTTGGTCTTGAATCATGGCGGCCACATGACCACGGAGACATCTTCAGACAGCGCTGGCTCTTCGGCTTAGAAATGGAGATGAGCACCGCCCCCTAGAGTTGGGAATGAATGGCATGTATGTGCAAGGGGAACCTTTGCCTTTACCTTTAAGCATGACCTTGATCTGCATGGTTACAAGACTGAAGAGGATGACAACGTGTCTCCTTTGAATTTAGGTGTGTATTTTGAATTTATATCTATGGAAGGTGAACCTCTCAGGAATGAAGGGAAATATATGTGTCCCGGGATAATGTTGCAGGATCCAATCTGGATCAGTCACTGAGACCAGAGGTTTAGTTTTCTGAGCTTTGGGACTCATGTTGGAGCCCATCCTCAGGGAATTTCTCTTTGTCCAGAATATGTTATGCATTTTTTATTTACATGGTTCCTGGTTGTGTGTAACTTTAATTAACACCCTAATTAACACTTAAAGCTACACACAAGCAGGAACCTTTTAAATATACCCTTTAGTACAGCCCAGCATACATATTCTGGACAGACAGAATGTTCTGACCCAGCTCCCCAAACATGACAAATCCTCTGATGTGAACTCAAAAGATTCCTTTATTAGTAATGTTGACAGTCCCGGCAAAAAGTTTATCTCGCAGGCTAATAAATCCATTCGGCCAGAACATGAATAGTTGTCTGCCACACCTATTCACCTCCACCCCTTGATTTTAACCCCAGAGCTAGGGTTGGGCCTTGTTAGAGGCAGTGGCTCTTTCTTCTCCAGGATCGGCCCATAGATTTCCATTGCTCTCCTCTCCTCTGCCTTCTGAGCAGCCATACATCAGGCACTGGACCCAGCTATGGCTCCTCTTTCTCATCAGCCACCTCCAGACCTGCAGGCTGTTGACTCTACATCTGAGAGCTGATGGATGGCCCAAGCTCCACCTCTCTCTTTCTCCAACAGCTCCATTCCCTCTTCCACCTCAGGTTGCCTTGATGCTGACTCTGACTCCCACGCCTCCTCCTCCTCCTCCTCCTCCTCCTCCTCCTCCTCCTCCTCCTCCTCCTCCTCCTCCTCCTCCTCCTCCTCCTCCTCTGGTTTGGCTGCTGGAGCGACACAGAAGTTCCCTGAGGATGGGTTCCAACACGAGCCCGAAAGCTCAGAAGGCTAAACCTCTGGTCCCAGTGAAAGACCTAGATAGCATCCCTGTGAACCTCTCACCCACTTTTTTCCTTCTCAGATACTCCCTTCCAGAGGTGGGATTCACTTATCTTCCCTACCGGTTTGCAAATGTGAGTGTGCGTGTATGCGTACATGCACAGTAGTCACACATTACATCCGGATTGGGGAACTAAGCCTCCTACAGTCGCTGCTACCGGTTCACGCAATTTGGACAGAACCAGCTGAATCCCACCACTGCCCCTTTCCCTACCAAAGCACAACACAGCAAAAGAATACATTTGTGGTAGACGGAGAAGGGTTCCTGGCTTTGCCTTCTTCAGTTGGACGGGAAAAAAAATATTTCTGAATTTAAAAGAGAACGCCCTAAAATCCATGCTTTCCAAAGGCTTGTGGAGATTGAACTAGGCCAAAGATTGGGTGAGAAGCAAATCGTAGCCATCTGATGCATCTGTATAAAAAGATGCAGGCAAAGGAGTGTGAAAATCTATTTTCCAGCTTCCTTGTCTTCCTTGTACGGCAGATAATAGCCAGGCAGGTTTCGATTAGGGAGCCAAGTATGTGTTGAATCTCTGTTATATCAGGCTGGGCAGAATTATCCAAGTGGCAAACCATTCTAGAAGCACAGAAGCGAACAGGGCTAATCTTTCCCTTGTTTGGGAAAGAAACAAGGAAGCGAGCCGCATGCTAAAAAAAAACACGCAGCTAACGAGCACCTGATGAGGAAGCTGAAAAGATGCATCATCAAAGTCATTCAGTTGGGACACAAAAAAAAGAGAGAGAGAGAGAAAAAGTTTTCAGTGAATGGGATTGGCTCTTCCCTGTAGCCTGGAGAACACCAAATCACTCATGAGACGCCTCTCCAAATAGCGTTATAAGCCATTCTTTGTTGCTAAGCACCATTGAGAAGAAAATGCCAAGGCAACCGCAGGAAGTGTGGGATTATACATATATATATATGTATAATGATATATACATATATATTTGGTTGTTCGGGTTTTCTCCCGTGTAAAATTGGAAGTGTCTTGGCGACGTTTCGACGAAGTCTCATTCGTCATCTTCAGGCTTCAGCTTCGTGCTTCTCCTGAATATGTATGTATGTATATATGTATGTATATACTTCAAGGTTTCTTTTTTTTAAAAAAAGAAAAGTTTTAAGACATGGGTAAATATCTTTGGCATGGCAAGAGGAGAGGAGCTTCTGGATGCCAAAAAGGAGAAGCAGCCAAATATGCACACTTAAACAACCTAATTTAGATTGATGTCAGGAAGGGATTTTGGCACAAATGGTCTTTTGAAATTCTCCGTCAAACTTAATGGCTGGGGGAATAAAAATAAGTGGACGGTTTCTACACTGGTCTTCTAACAGAAGGAAAACATTCCCAACAAATTCCTTAAGGAGGGATTCCTTCTTAATAGTAAAAAGTAACATTGGTAGACTTCCAGGGAAGTGGTGACAGACTGGAGGTGGTTCTGTTTCCAGTGGAGCAGATGGTTGCAGCCGAAGTAGTGGCCAGTGAGTGGGTTGGTACCTTGAAATCCCTCCCTAGATAAATGGGAGGATTGGAGCTCACCCATAAGCGCTCCATACTGAAACTCTCCATAAGGAAACCATAAACTAGACAACACAGTATCAACAGTAGAGACCTTCAAATTTTTAGGTTCTACCATATTGCAAGATCTAAAAGGGACACCCAACATCAAAAACGTCATCAAAAAGCACAACAAAGAACAAAGAATGTTCTTTCTGCGCCAACTCAGGAAGCTCAAACTGCCCAAGGAGCTGCTGATCCATTTCTACAGAGAAATCGTTGAGTTTGTCACCTGCACTTCTATAACTGTCTGATTTGGCTCTGCAATCCAATAATACAGACACAGACTTCAGAGGATCATTAGAACTGTAGAAGAAACAATGGCTACCAACCTGCCTTCCATGTAGGACCTGTGTACTGCACCAGTCAAAAAGAGGGCTGTGAAAATATTTACAGACCCCTCACATCATGGACATAAACTGTTTCAACTCCTACCCTCAAAACAACGCTATAGAGCACTGCACACCGGAACAACTAGACACAAGGACAGTTTTTTCCCGAAGGCCATCATTCTGCTAAAGAAATAATTCCCTCAACACTGTCAAACTATTTACTAAATCTGCACTACTATTAATCTTCTCATCGTACCCATCATCCATCTCCTTCTACTTATGACTGTAATTTTGTTACTTGCATCCTTACGATTTATAGTGACTGTTTCCTAATATGATTTGATTGCTTATTTGTTCCCTATGACTATCATTAAGAGTTGCACCTTATGATTCTTGATGAACGTATCTTGTCTTTTTATGTACACTGAGAGCATATGCCCCACAAACAAATTCCTTGTATGTCCAATCACACTTGGCCAATAAAGAATTGTATTGTATTGTATTGTATTGTATTGTATTGTATTGTATTGTATTGTATTGTATTGTATTGTATTGTATTGTATTGTATTGTATTGTATTGTATTGTATTGTACTGTACTGTACTGTACTTTACTGTACTGTATTGTATTGTATTACTTTGATCCTTATAGATGCTACATCTCTCTTCTGATAATGGTTGCAAAAAATAAAAATAAGGAAAAAATATCACTCAGCATTTATTTCTATTCAGCTCAACTGCTTAAAAGGGATAATACCAGACAATTTCATGAGTATTGTTTTCACGATTTACAAAAAAGTCAGTCTTTTAAAAGTTATTCTGAAGAAAAAAAGCAAAAAGGTGATTAGAACATTGATTTTGGAAAGTTGCAAGTGGACTAAGAGTCCAGATGGAGTTGAAAATTTGAAATTAATTAGAGGAATCCTTCCTGTCGGTTGTTTCAAATACTATTAAAAATATATAAAAATCTAAGAGTAAGAAATCTCCCCATGGGAAAATGTTGTGGATTATAGAAAAACATGATGAGATTTTGAAGGCCAGTTGCTGAAGGCAACCAGAAAGAACTAAAGATTAGACCATATTTTTGGAGTATAAGATGCACTTCCTCCTCCCAAAAGAAAGTGGAAATGGTGCATCTTATACACCGAATACAGCCATTTTTGGCTTCCCAAAGCCCCACCCTGCATGTCCTGTTTTTGTGAAAAATGGCCCAGTTTTTCTAAAAAATAGGGTGCACAGAGGTTTTGGCAGGCCTGCAAAGTGCTCCCAGGGGCCAGGGAGGGCAAAAACTTTTTTTCTTGGTTACCTCTTCAAAATCTTTGTGCATCTTATACACCGGTGCGTCTTATAGTCTGAAAAATACGATAATTAAAGGAGAAGAGACCGACAAATACAGAGTCAAGAAAAGTATTTTAACTTAGGAAGAATTCAGAAACATTTGAGATAAATGCACTCAGAACTTTCTCTTAAGACTGTCTGCTACCGTAAAAATGGGTATAAAATAGGAGTTAGGAAAGGATATAACTGAGAATCAGACTGTTTTGTATTTGGATTTAAACACAACAAGTTATGTAACATTGGATTTTAAAATGAAACTGGCTGTTCTCTTAATAACTAAAAGGAACACACAAACAATTAATCAGGAGACTCTCCTGGCCTGATCTTACAAAAGAGATGGATTAGACTCATGAAAATGTTCCTGAGAAAAGACTAAGAGAAAATGAAAGAAAACCAGCTTTTGAAACACTATTTAAAGGGAATATACATCATTAAGAGTTTTAAAGGTAAAAAGAAAAAATACAAAGTTGGCTTATTTGACCAAAGTTAAAATATATATGATGCTCTTTCTAGTTGCTCTGAATGGATTTTTCTTGACCAGGATTGAATGATGAGCTTTTAAATATATGTTTATAGATGTAGAGATTTGTTTGTGGCATTTTTAAGTTGGCAAGTTGCTGTGTTAAAAGTAAAGGAACATATAACTGATTCATTTAATTAAGGTTAAATTCTATCTGTTGTTATTTTTCAGAACTCTTAATGGACCGTTGCTGATTAGGAGTGAATAGCAGGGCTTTATAATCTGCATATAAATAAGACATGAAATATGGGAAGAAGAGATCTTTTGTTGAAATGTTAGAAAAAAATGATGAATTATTTGCGCTTGACTTGATGGAGGGGGGAGTTGTGTTTATAACTTTTTTCTTTTCTCTTTTCTTTTTTCTTTACATGGTTTTTTTTAGTTTGTATCAGTTTTTCATCTTTGTATTTTTAAACTTCAATAAAAATATTATTTAAACAAAAAGAATGCTATTGAAATGTTAATCCTCCTGAGATCTTTCCTGTAGGTGGATGAAAGTAGGCATGACTTAACAGTCATGGGAAGATGAGTAACAGAAAGTATCACCAACAGAATCAACATTCATCACCTCTACCAGTACAGCAAGCTCAAAAAACTCCCATTCCAAAGAAGTTTTTAGGTATTTTTCAGATGAAGCAGAAATAAAGAAAAAGCTTCTTTCACAGGGCAGGAATTTAAGAATTCCAACACAGCATGGAATTATTCTGTATGTCCTTTCAGAAGGAACAACCACAAATGATTTTTTTAGAGTTGCGTAAAACTTCAGAAGGATGCTCCAGTCCAATGAAACTTCAAGCTGTGAATTCCTTGGTGCTCTCTTGATTTTTGTTTTGCAGACATTTCGTCACCAAACTAGGTAACATCATCAGTGCACTAGGTATGGTTACCTAGTTTGGGACAACCGTATCCGGGATTATTGAGAATCCCCATAGACATCTATTCACCTGGATCATCAAACAATTAATCTCTTTCCAGGTATAGCTGACAAAGCAAGGAGAGCCTGTGGCATAGAGGTTAATACACCTACCTAATATGCAAGCAAGCCCAGGTTCGAATCCCAGAAGGGTATGGCTAGCTGATGAGAACTAAATAGCTTGAAATAGATCTATATTAGTCTCCCTTTATTTCTTTGTTATAAATAGATATATATAGATAAATTCAATCCATTTCTATTATAATTGAGTCCAACCATCCTGTTCTGATTATTCCCTTCTTCTCCTTCCTTCTAACTTTCCCAACTATATGAGCCACGGTGGCGCAGTGGTTAGAGTGCAGTACTGCAGGCTCCTTCTGCTGACTGCCAGCTGCCTGCAATTTGGCAGTTCAAATCTCACCAGGCTCAAGGTTGACTCAGCCTTCCATCCTTCCAAGGTGGGTAAAATGAGGACCCAGATTGTTGCGGGCAAGAGGCTGACCCTATAAACCACTTAGAGAGGGCTGTAAAGCAATGTGAAGCAGTCTAAGTGCTATTGCTATTGCTATCTTCCTTCCTTCCTTCCTTCCTTCCTTCCTTTCCATTCATCCATCCATCCCAGCTCAAGGTTGACTCAGCCTCCCATCTGAGATAGGTAAGGTGGGTAAAATGAAGACCCAGATTGTTGGGGGCAATAGGCTGACTCTGTAAATCACTTAGAAAGGGCTGTAACACATCGTGAAGTGGTATATAAGTCTAAATGATATTGCTGTTGCTTGCTATTGCAGGCTAACTCTGCTCACTGCCAGCAGTTCAATCCTGACCGACTCAGCCTTCCCTCCTTCCGAGGTGGGTAAAATGAGGACCCAGATTGTTGGGGGGCAAGAGGCTGACTCTGTAAATCACTTAGAAAGGGCTGTAACACACCGTGAAGTGGTATATAAGTCTAAATGATATTGCTGTTACTTGCTATTGCAGGCTAACTCTGCTCACTGCCAGCAGTTCAATCCTGACCGACTCAGCCTTCCCTCCTTCCGAGGTGGGTAAAATGAGGACCCAGATTGTTGGGGGGCAAGAGGCTGACTCTGTAAACCGCTTAGAGAGGGCTGTCAAGCCCTGTGAAGCAGCATATAAGTCTAAGGGCTATTGCTATTGCGATCTCTTCCTCCAAAGGTGACCACCTTTTCCTTGAACCAGAAAAAGAGAATCTAGTGCAAGGATCTATTCAGGAGTCTTTCTGTGGCTGGAAAAGATTAGAATGGAGCGGAGTTTTGTTTTTCCAAACGATCCATCATAGGTCAATGAGAACGAGGTTATTTCTGCAAGTCTGAAAGGGGAGAGAAATAGATCAATAGCCAAACAGACTTCATGACAGACTGATCAGGAACTGAAGCTGAGAAATTAGGCCAAGCTTCATTTATACTCTTAATTGCATTTTGCATTCTTTCTGCTAATTTCCCTGCAGGGGCCTTCATATCTGCTAACCTATTTCCACACTCAATGTAATTATATACCGCATCAGATTCAAATGATCCTGTCAAAGCGGAGAGTGAGGGAATCAGCTACCGCTGCTGCTCGTTGGTGTTACCAAACTAACTCCGGCTGCTTTTCCACTTCGCAAAATTGATTTAAAACGAAGTGAAGTAGTTACTTCTTCTTCTTTTTTTTACAAACTCAATTGAATATGCCAGCCGCCTTAAACAAATCAGCTATGATAAAATCTTTAGGGCCTGGAGTAGGCTTGGCATTTCCTATGGAAATGACATGCCGTTAACTTACGGCATGCCAACTCACAACATTTGTGGAGTCCTTGGTTGCTTCCTTGCGAACATTGCATTGCCAAGGTAGGTAACATCATCAGTGCTAGAAGGGAAGAAGGGTTGCAGAGGAGGAAGAGGAGGAGGAGGAGGGGGGGGACTCCTTAATGCTCTCTGAGCTTAGTTGTTCCTTTGCAGACATTTCATTACCAAAGTAGGCAACATCATCAGTGCTAGAAGGAAGGGGGGTTGGAGAAGAAAGGGGATGGATGGATCCTTGGTGCTCTCTGAGCTTAGTTGTTTTCTCACAGACATTTCATTACCTAAACTAGGTAACATCATAATGCAAACTAGTTACCCAGTTTGGATAATGAAACCTCTACAAGCAAGATACCAAGCTCAGGGAGCACGAAGAACCCCACATTTCAGAGGTGGGTTTCAGCAAGTTCTGACCAGTTCTGGAAAACCGGTAGCAGAAATTTTGAGAAGTTCGGAGAACTGGTGTCTGGCCCCGCCGCCATCTATTCTCTGCCTCTCAAGTCCCAGCTGATTGGGAGGAAATGGGGATTTTGTGGTATCCTTTCCCACCATGCCCACCAAGCCACACCCACCAAGCCATGCCACGCCCAGCAAGCCCCGCCCACAGAACCGGTAGTAAAACATTTTGTAACCCACCACTGCCGCAGTTCAATCCCGAGCTATAAATATTCTCTTCAATGAGATGAGGTTTGTAAGGTTATGAGATCTGGTTTGTTATGTGCCAATGTCCACATTTAGCAGCCAGATAGACAGATTTTTTTTCCTCCAGGACATTCTGCTGGTGAAATAATAATAGTAAACTGCTGAAAGGACTGTATTGTAAAGAGGGGGTAGGTGGAGGTGTATCCCACCCCCTCTGTGGAAAGAGGGCTGTTCCGTTTGAACATATATGGCTTTTTTGACCCCTCTTTCAAACCCGTGGTCCTCTCTGTCCAGAATGTGGACTTTGCTGTCTTTAAAAGAGCAGCCTTTGTCTTTTAAATGCAGATGGACTGTTGAATCTTGTCCTGATGGGTTCGTTCTCCTATATGTGTTCTCCTATAAAACTAGGGGTGAAATGCTACCGGTTCAGACTGGTTTGGATGAACTGGTAGTAAAAAATGCTACTGGCTGGGGTGAACCAGTATTTCCAATGATCAGCTAGGCCATGTTGTGACCCAGGCCCAAGTAAGTGGTAATAAACTTAGTCTGTGGAAAAACAAACTTTATTCGAACGGCTGGGAATTACTTCATTCCCAGCGTCATTCAACTCAAAGTAAAACAAATGCCTCCCAACACAAATTCCTCAGTTATCTCACAAACCTTAGTCCAATTAGGCAAACTGCCAAAGGCTCTTCCTGGCAAATGTCCAGAAGCCACAAAAACAAAGACGTACACGAAGCGGAAGACAAAGCTGAAGACGCAGCTACAACGTTGTTTTCCAGCAAAACCCAAATGTTGTTGCTGGTCTGTTTTAAGTCTTATGGGAGGGGCCAATCATCTCTTGGCCTTAGTCCCGAGTCGTCCTCTTTGCTTGAGCTGCTCTTGCCTTCTGGCAGCTCTTCTTATGCGTGCATTAAGGAACAGGCTCCTCCTGTTCCTCTGCCTCACTACTATCAGTCTCTGGAGGCTCTGGAGTCCACACCTCACTCCCTGATGGCCCTGGCCCCACCTCAGCCTCACCGCTGTCCAAATCCGTTGCCAGCTCCACAACGGAGCTGCATTGTGATAAGGCCGAAGGACTGTGATAAGGCGGAAGGACTTTTTCTGAAGGACTTTGTTCTGGACTTAATTTGGACTAAGCTGAGAATGAAGTAATTCTCAGCTGTTCTGATAAAATATGTTTATTTAGGACTGATTGTGTCTGGTAATAACTACTTGGGCCTAGATCACAACACAAATGGCCTCAACAACTCTCAGAAAGAATGCTAATGACCAGAATATAAAGGAATATAAATCCATTCTCCAACGTTCAGTCAGAATTGAAGAAGTTTCTTGGATGAGAAGTGAAATGTCTTCAAGGAAAAACAAAGGAAGTCCAAGTTGTCTCTTTGGGATAACTATGACCTGGATGACTAAGAACCTCCATAGACATCATCCGGTACCTAAAACTACAATCACAGCGGTCTGATATCAAATTATGGAGCCTTTTTAATATTTTCTAAGTAGTTTCAGCTAAAGCCAACTGGATAGTTCAGCAAAGAGACAGAGAGAGAAAGGGCAAAGATACAATATATTTACAATATATTTATCGTTGTGTTTTATCGCTTTACACGATAAATGCACAATGAAATGATTTTTGCTCGCCACTGCAAGAACTGAAAATTCCATTGACAATGGAGGACGGGTTCAGAAAAGTCCTATCTCATAAAATGTTTACACCCATTTTTATTAGTCACTTAAAGTTTCACAGGCCCTCAAGACATAATGAATTTTTTAAATGGAAAAGGAAAGAGGGGAAAAAATGTCCTTGTAAGTAGTTTTATAGTAAAGAGCTGTAACCAGTGAATAAAGAAATGATGCTATTGACAAAACATTAAGGGTCAGATGGAGACAAATCTGTTTGTAAGAGGAAGGAAGACAAATCTAAATAGTAAGAGAGAAGAAGGAAGATTAAAATGTTAGGCCACATAACATTCCTGGGTGATGCTAATACAACAAGATAAGAATGTAGATTGCCATCAGAAGAAATATGGCTAGGGGTAAAATGATGTTTGGGAAAATTATTGTATGAATAGCTCGTTGCAAAGAACCACGCAACTTATTCCATCCATCTTTGGATTCTGTTTGATGCAGTTTGATGTATTGCGGGGTTCCCCCCCCCTTCCTTCCATTTTTCTTCTTGCAGCTATAAAAAACGGATTAGAGCCAATAAATCATTATGGCACAGATCAGCTTAATTTCCAGCCAGCTGTACAAGAGATCAATTCAGATCTCTGCAAAGTATGAGAGGAAAAATGTAGCGTGTGTGGCTGGAGGAAGGTTTAGCTTCAGCCACGCCCAGCTTGCAGCTCCCAACCCATTAACCTACTCGTGACATGCATGTAATTATATGCGTGTAATAAATGCACGCCAAAGAATGTTGATAATTGCAATTGCTATTTAAAAATACAATAAGTAATTTTGAAAGGGAGATCAGATGCACAAAAAGTGAAAACGGTGTTATTTAAAGGTTAGCACAGTTTTTAAATTTTAGTTTAGTTCTGACTCTCAGGAGCCTGGGGGAAAGAAAGACAGAAAGAAAGGAGGGAGGGAGGGAGGGAGGGAAGGAGGAAGGAAGGAAGGAAGGAAGGAAGGAAGGAAGGAAGGAAGGGAAAAGAGAGAAGGAAAGGAAAGGAAAGGAAAGGAAAGGAAAGGAAAGGAAAGGAAAGGAAAGGAAGACTATTGAGAAGGGAAGGGAAGGGAAGGGAAGGGAAGGGAAGGGAAGGGAAGGGAAGGGAAGGGAGGGAGGAAAAGAAGGAAAAAGAGGAAGGAAGAAAAGGAAAGGAAAGAAGAAAAGGAAAGGAAACGAAGGAAAGAGGAAAAGAAGGAAAAAGAGAAAGGAAAGGAAATGGAGAGAGGGAGGGAGGAAAAGAAGGAAAAAGAGGGAAGGAAGGAAAGGAAAGAAGGAAACGAAAGGAAACGAAAGGAAACAAAGGAGGGAGGAAAAGAAGGAAAAAGAGAGGAGGAAGGAAAGGAAAGGAAAGGAAAGGAAAGGAAAGGAAAGGAAAGGAAAGGAAAGGAAAGGAAAGAAGGAAAGGAAAGGAAAGGAAAGGAGGAAGGAAGGAAGGAATTTTCTTGGGGCTCCTAATTTCAGATAAGATACGGACATTGACTCATAACCTTGATTCAAGGTTTCTGTTACTCTTCCTTTGCCAAAGCTCATGGACGATAGGAACAATAAGGACTTTATTAGTGTTTGCAAACATGTTCCAAACGTTTTCCTCTTTTGCTGCATGAATAAATCAGGTCTGAATTTCGAGGCATGTGACAAGTATGTCCTTCTCTGCTTCTTCAGTATGGCTTTCAAGACACACCTCTCGTCAGTCTGATTTACAGATGGAAATGGGAGAGAATGCTAAGCACCCGCCAAGACCAATGAAAGGCAGCAAGAAGTTTTCAAGAGAGATTAATCCTGTGCTATGGTTCTTCAAGTAGGCTGGCTCTTCAAAGATCAGGGAAAGATGACCATAGGTTTAAAAAGGAACATTATCTGCCACATGCACGGAAATTTTTTTTTTTTTAAAAAATAAAAGTTCTTAATTTACTCTGCAAGGATAGATGAGAGAGAGAGAGAGAGAGATACCAGTAGATGGAGATGGATAGGAGATAAATAGATAGATAGATAGATAGACAGACAGACAGACAGACAGACAGACAGACAGACAGACAAACGGATGGATGGATGGACAGATATTGAGGAAGGAAGGAAGGAAGGAAGGAAGGAAGGAAGGAAGGAAGGAAGGAAGGAAGGAAAAATAGATAGATAGATGATAGGTAGCAGTGGTGAAATCCACTTACCTTCGCTACCAGTTTGGGAACGGGAGTGTGTGGGAGCACATATGTGCAATGCTCCCACATGTCTCTTTAACGCATGCGCAGAGGGTCAAAAACAGGATGTAATGATGTTCTGGCAGGTGGGCGGAACCTCTAGCAGCTGGCGCTACCAGTTTGCACGAGATAGATAGATCCAGCTGGATTTCACTGCTGATAGATAGATAGATAGATAGATAGATAGATAGATAGATAGATAGATAGATAGATAGATAGATAGATAGATAGATAGATAGATAGATAGATAGATAGATAGATAGATAGATAGATAGATAGATAGATAGATGATAGACAGAAGGGACGAGGTGGCTTAGTGGGTAAGATGCTGAGCTTGTCCATCGAAAGGTCGGCAGTTCAGCAGTTCGAATCCCTCGTGCCTCATAATGGGGTGAGCTCCTGTTACTTGTCGCAGCTTCTGCCAACCTAGCAGTTCGAAAGCACATAAAAAATGCAAGTAGAAAAATAGGGATCATCTTTGGTGGGAAGGTAACAGCACTCCATGCACCTTTGGCGTTGAGTCATGCCAGCCACATGACCATGGAGATGTCTTCGGACAGCGCTGGTTCTTCGGCTTTGAAACGGAGATGAGCACCGCCCCCTAGAGTCGGAAACAACTAACATGTATGTGCGAGGGGAACCTTTACCTTTTATGATAGACGGACAGACAGACAGATAGACAGTGGTATAATTTCCTGCTCATTAATGAGTTCTGGTTTTATAAATATGAGAGGAATGAAAATGCAGAGGACCTATTCACAGTAGCTTTATTGATCTGAGACTGGTATTATTTCTGAAGCCATTATTCATTTAGGTTTTAAAAGCAATCTTGATTTTAATCAGGGTTTGATAGAGATTAGATGATGATGATGAGAGAGAGAGAGAGGCGAGAGATCGATACATGATAGATAGATAGATAGATAGATAGATAGATAGATAGATAGATAGATAGATAGATAGATAGATATGGATGGATGGATGGATGATAGATCGATGATAGATCGATAGATCAATAGATTGATTGATAGACAGACAGACAATTGAAGAAGCTTCTTAGATGAGAAGCAAAATGTCTTCAAAGAAAAAACAAAGTCCAGTTCACTTTTGAAAAAGCACCGTTGAGATAACCATGAACCAGGTAGATAGAGATAGGTAGACAGGTAGACAGATGATAGAGATAGGTAATATTATTATATAATAGTATTCTCCCTCCCTCTCCCTCCCTCCCTCCCTCCCTCCCTCCCTCTCTTTTTCTTTTTCTTTGATTTGATTTCTCCAAAGATCTTGTTCCTCAAACAATGACTTGCCTGTTCACATGTCCAACCCCAAAATCTTTGTGATAGTGAAAGCTTAGATTTCACTTTTCCTGTTTCCAGCCTTCTGAACTTTGATATTTGGCAGCGTCAGTGGCTTAATGAGAAAATGCATGCATGAATGTCATTGAAACAAGTTAGCCAGCAGCCATTAATATGACATAAAGCTGGGTGCAATTTTTGTATCACCGTGACAATCGGTAAAGAGGGGGATAAAAAGTCAAGCGGAAGGTTTATTGCTTCAGTCCTCTACGGGGAGAGTCATCAGCAGGAGAACTTCCAATGAAGCTTTTACACACTCCATTCATCTGCTGCACCCTCTGTAGGAAAGTTGTGATCCTCTTTTGGCCTTAGCATGTTTCCATGGTGACCATTCTAGTGAGTGCAAGGGAGAATGATATTCTCGTGTCCCACTCCTCCTCTGACGGCCGGGTCGGGGAAGTCCGTATCAAGCGTGGCTGCAAAGCCTCTGCAGCTTTGCCAAAGTTCTGTCAGAGTTCTCAGGGCAGGCAGGAGACCAGGATGTGACTTCAGCAATCCAAGTTAGACTTTGCCTGACTCAAAGAATGCCAGAAAGCAGATCCTTTATATAGGCCATGGGGTGTGGCTCCATGACTCAGCACTTATCCAGGCCTACCCCTCCCTTCCTTTTGCTGATGTCGCCTCTCCACTCTCCGGAAGCGTGGGTCCCTCCAGCCTCCAGCTGCCGGTAGTTCCATCTCGTGACTGGCTTCACACTCCCCAGGCTCACATGCTGTGGGGGAGGGGCCCAGCTGCTCCGTTTGTCCGGGCATGGTGCCAGGACTGGGGGCTGGAGGCATGTCAGGCCATTCGTCTTGCTCGGTCTGTTCGGGCATGGTGCCAGGACTGGGGGCTGGAGGCATGTCAGGCCATTCATCTTGCTCGGTGTGTCCGGGCATGGTGCCAGGACTGGGGGCTGGAGGCATGCCAGGACATTCTTCTGCACTATCAGTATCTGGCAGGAGACGAGAGGGGCCCGGCTGCGGAGAGGGGGGCGAGCGAGGCACAACAGATATGCCATAAACACCACCATTAAAGAGGTCAATGTGGGGTGGGAAAAGGTGGAATATGTGGGAGAAGGGACTGAAGATTCATAGCAATGTCCCATGTCCAGTTATATGTATGTATGCATGTATAGAATAGAATAGAATAGAATAGAATAGAATAGAATAGAATAGAATAGAATAGAATAGAATAGAAAATGTGGAATAGAATAGAATAGAATAGAATAGAATAGAATAGAATAGAATAGAATAGAATAGAATAGAATAGAATAGAATTCTTTATTGGCCAAGTGTTGGATTGGAAAAAACAAGGAATTTGTCGGTGTGTACGTTCTCAGTGTACATTAAAAAAAAAGATACATTCATCAAGAATCATAAGGTACAAAACTTAATGATAGTCATAGGGAACAAATAAGCAATCAAATCATATTTGGAAACAGTCAATATAAATCGTAAGGATACCAGCAACAAAGTTATAGTCATACAGTCATAAGTGGGAGGAGATGGGTGATAGGAATGATGAGAAGACTAATAGTAATGCAGACAGTGAATAGTTTGACAGTACATGTGCACACTGGGAACAGGCTCCCACTGTTCTTCTGCCTCACTGATGTCAGATTCCGGAGACTCCAGAGGCAGCAAAGAACTACCAGATGGCCTTGGCCCCCTCTCTGCCTCCGATGCAGAGCCCTCTTCCAAGCCTTCCCCAGACTCCAGGACTGGCCCACGTTTCTCCCCAACCTCCTCACTGTCCGAATCTGCTTCCAGCTTTGCTGGCCACTCGTGGGCCTTCCTCTCTTAGTCTCTTGAGTGTGTATAGTTTGAAGAAGTATTTGAATTAATTAAAATCTGAGGGGGTGGTGGTGAAGAAACACATTTTCAATCTAGAAGTTTCCTTCCCCCCCGCCCTTCTTTCCAAGCTGACAAAATTCTCCTCCTTTTGATATACATCATTAAGGTCCTTTCATTTGAAATAGCAACTTCTCTTCTTCAAGCATAGCATTATGGGTTGTTTTTTTTAAATATCCCCATTCATTCCTTTTAATGTGATTTTCTTTTTCTTCTCAAAACTGTCATGCAAAGCAAAGATTCTCTTTGTTATTTCCTTCGGCAATCTGAAAGTCGGCGTAGAGCCTAGATAATGCTTGTTTTATTCTTCTGACAACTATTCACTTCTACGGAGGTTTGCAGATGTGTGGACTCATGGAGACAGGCGAGACGCAATCAAGCCGTATTTAAAACAGAGCCTCATTTTTTTAAGGTTTGATTGGCACAACGGCATCCTACACTTCCGTCATGCAAAGCGTAATTAGCACCTATGCAGAAAAATCAATAAGCAAAGTTAACCTCTGTCGGACAGGTCCAGTTGCATTTTCTTTGACCTTTCCCCCAAATTCTAACATTTTGTAATGCCTGCAGTCACCTGGTTCTGATGAACCCAAGTTCTTTACATTTGCCTTGGATAGGTTTATGTATTTTAGGTGGGGATGTGGTGGCTCAGGGGCTAGGATGTTGAGCTTGTCGATCAAAAGGTCAGCAGCTCAGCGGTTCGAATCCCTAGTGCTGCCCTGTAACGGGGTGAGCTCCCGTTACTTGTCCCAGCTTCTGCCAACCTAACAGTTTCGAAAGCACGTAAAAATGCAAGTAGAAAAAATAGGGACCACCTTTGGTGGGAAGGTAACAGCGTTCCGTGCGCCTTTGGCATTGAGTCATGCCGGCCACATGACCACGGAGACGTCTTTGGACAGTGCTGGCTCTTCGGCTTTGGAACGGAGATGAGCACTGCCCCCTAGAGTCGGCAATGACTAGCACGTATGTGCAAGGGGAACCTTTACATTTACCTTATGTATTTTAGGCATTAAGAGTTAACCTAATCTTGCGTAGCTTCTTCTCTGGCAATATTGTATGGCTAACCAGAGCATACAAAACCTTTGCTAGACCAATTCTCGAATACAGCTCATCTGCCTGGAACCCGCACTGCATATCAGACATTAATACAATTGAAAGTCCAGAAATATTTCACGAGAAGAGTCCTCCACTCCTCTGCTCGCAATAGAATGCCTTACGCCACCAGACTTGAAATTTTGGGCTTAGACAATTTAGAACTACGGCACCTTTGGTCCAACCTAAGCATAGTACATAAAATTATCTACCACAATGTCCTCCTACCTGTCAGTGACTACTTCAGCTTCAACCACAACAATACAAGAGCATACAATATATACAAACTTAAGGTATACTGCACCAAAATTGATTGCAGGAAATACGATTTCAGCAACAGAGTGTTCAATGCCTGGAATGCACTACCTGACTCTGTGGTTTCTTCCCCAAACTCCCCAAACTTTAACCTTAGACTGTCTACTGTTGACCTCACCCCATTCCTAAGAGGTCTGTAAGGGGCATGCATAAGCGCATTCTACCATCCGTGTCCTACTGTCCCCCTTTTATTCGTAACCATTTCATGTATTCCTAGCCATGTTCATATCTATTTCTGTTATCTAATATGTGCTTGACAAAATAAATAAATAAAAATATTTTTTTTAAAAAAAATGTAGCTTGATATAGCCTAACACCAGTGAAAAACATTCAACTCCATATGTTCAGCCCTGCCTAGCTTCTCCCTTTGGGGATGGTATGAATGTCATCACTTAGTTCTCCTAATAGTAACATCATGAGCTTTTGGTCCCCATCAGCTATGCAGTCATTGGGTTCTTTTGACTGGGAAGCTTAACTGATTACAACAAAGATTAAAGCTGACAGATTTCAGCTTTGAGATTTACTGGTACCTGAACTCAGAACAGGTTCCTCTCTCTCACACATACACACACAAAAAAAGGCCATTAAAGATTTTTTCTTCTGGCGCTTACAAGTTTCAAGGGAGCCCACCGCATAATTGCATTTCAACTTTAGATGAATATCGGCAAGGAAAGGACCGTAAATATAGACACTTGGATATATATTTGTGTGCGTTTGTAATCATTAGGTGTCCAAAACAGACCAGGGGATAGAAAACATTAGCCGTGAAAAACGCTTCTAAAGCTACACCAGCCCCTCTGATTTAAGGAGAGATCTGAAGGCCATAAAAATGGCTGAAAACTCAAGCCAGATAAGCGACGGTTTCAGGGACATTCTGGCAGATTGCTACTTTACTAAGCATTCCATTTAAACGTTTGGCTGTAAAATAACTTAGGGGGATAGATCACTTTTGCAAAACATCCTGGGACCACATATTGATAGTCGATAATTGCATGTATTAGGGGTGATGAAGTGTAGAGTTGGGGGGGGTGGATCCCCAGGAGGAAGGGGGTGCATTCCAGAGGCAACTCAGCTCAGATATTGTATACGAGACAAAGAGGGTGAAGACAACTCCTCCCTAATAGTTCCAAAGTATATGGTAGCTGCAAATAGTTGTGTCTTCAATCTGGCAAGATTCTGTCTACAGGAGTGAAGGCAATAAAGATCTCAGCTTGTAAGAATCACCATGTCAGGGTTCAAAGGTTCGTTTCGTGCATGTGCTTTGCGCACGATCGGCGTGCGCGTGCTCACTTCGCTCGTACACACATCAAAAACATCATTAAAAAAAGGACAACAAAGAATGTTCTTTCTGCGCCAACTCAGTAAGCTCAAACTGCCCAAGGAGCTGCTGATCCAATTCTACAGAGGAATTATTGAGTCTGTCATTTGCACCTCTATAACTGTCTGGTTCGGTTCTGCAACCCAACAAGAAAAACACAGACTTCAGAGGATAATTAGAACTGCAGAAAAAATAATTGCTACCAACCTGCCTTCCATTGAGGACCTGTATACTGCACGAATCAAGAAGAGGGCGGTGAAAATATTTGCAGATCCCTCGCATCCTGGACATAAACTGTTTCAACTCCTACCCTCAAAACGACGCTATAGAGCACTGCACACCAGAACAACTAGACACAAGAACAGTTTTTTCCCGAAGGCCATCACTCTGCTAAACAAATAATTCCCTCAACACTGTCAGACTATTTACTGAATCTGCACTACCATTAATCGTTCATAGTTCCCATCACCAATCTCTTTCCACTTATGATTGTATGACTATAACTTGTTGCTGGCAATCCTTATGATTTACATTGATATATTGATCATCAATTGTGTTGTAAATGTTGTACCTTGATGAACGTATCTTTTCTTTTATGTACACTGAGAGCATATGCACCAAGACAAATTCCTTGTGTGTCCAATCACACTTGGCCAATAAAATTCTATTCTATTCTATTAAACTTGCGCTTCACACAAGGAAGTTGACTGGCTGAACAGTTGAGGCATTGCAATATCCTCTGCCATGCCATTCAGCTGGGCTAAAAATGGAGGAATAAAGGTAGGTATAGCACAGGGGTGGGTGGCAGAGCCCAGGTGACGGTCAGAGCGAACTGGTTCGCTGTCACTTCAACTCTCTCAAACCGGGGAGAACCGGTAGCAACCCAACACTGATTCAAAGTAGCAGACACAACACAATCAAACCTTTAAGGTCTAGGTGTTCCTCAAGGTACAGAGTTATTAGGCATGTCATATTGGCACATCTGGTGAAAACCTGACTCTGAAGGTCCCACGGTTTTCCCCACCCAAATTAAAAATCAAAGTTCTTTTCCCCAGTCTACATGTCTACCATTTGGTCCAGTCTGTTGGCTTTGGGCCTGAGATAGGGTCACCAAAGGATTCTGCTGTGTCCTTCCCTTCACGTTCAGGGCAAACAAGTTACCCTGTCAGGGTTCCAAGTAATAAGTCCCATTCAAAAGAACTCCGAGGCAGGCAATTTCCCCATTTTACCAGGACATATCAAATTGGCAACATTCCTGGTGGAAAACCGGCTCTAAGTTCCTGCCGGTTTTACACCCAATTAAAAGTAAAACTTTGTCACTTCCCCCCAGAATCTCCAGTCACACGGTCCAATCAGCATACAGTCCAGTTGCTAGGTGACCTCAGTCTCCACCCTTCAAACACCTGCACCAACGTCCTTGATTCTCAGGGGAAGTATTTTTTTATTTGGGCTACAATACCCTCAGCTATCTCTACACATACCCCTCCTTGGCCCCTTCACTCCAAGCAGTGAGAAGAGAAACCTCCCTAGAGAAAACTACAAAAAAGAAAACGGCTGTCAGGGTTCCGATGGATGCCCTAATTAAATCATGAGTCTTGAGCCAAGCTTCAAAAGAAATCCAGTTATTTATTAGGAACTTCATGTTGGCACATTCCCAAGTGAAGCCAGCTCTGACCCTATGTAATTTATGCTTCAATTATGACCCTGTTTCCCTCTTCCCCCCAGGGGGTGTTATCAATCACATTCATCAATGGAGCAATTTCGCAGGTTGTAGAGGTCAGTCCCCTCGGCTGCTGTAGGTAACCCTGTGATACAGCCTTGAGAGAGATGAGCGTGGAATGTGCATCTGTCTTTGGCTGCTGTACCATTTCGCCAGTTTCCCATCCCCCTGGCCTATGGCAACACAAGAGCTGGCCAGGGATACTTTGTGAGTTGACAATGGCCACACTTCAGCCAACTTCAGAGTTGACATACCCTTGTTTACTTGTTCATAATCCAAAGGCTTAGGTCACTGACGAAGCCAATGTTCACAATTTATGACAACTTAGATAAACCTCAGGTCTTCCAATGGCACATCCATCTCCACTGTAATTGAGTCCATCTGTCATGCCTCCAGCCCCCGGCCCTAGCCCCATGCCCGGAGAGGATTCCAGGAGTGGGAGGACAAGCCCGATAAACCTCACTCATACAGCGTGTGTTCCTTTGGCTCAGCCGTCAGAGCAGGACGTCAGCCAGGTGCTGGAATTACTCAGCCCTACTCCCTCTGACCCCTCCCTTTCCCAGAAACTGCCAGCAAATCCAGCTGACCCCTCCCTTTCCAAGAAATTCAGATTGGGAGAACCCTCGCTTCCGGAGATCTGAGAGGCGACGCCAGCAGAAGGAGGGGTGGGGCAGGCCTGGATAAATGCTGAGTCATGGAGCCACATCCCACACCCTATATAAAGGACCTGCTTTTGGTATTCCAACCTTGACTCAAGCAAAGTCTTATCGAGTTTGCTGATACCGGACCCTATCCCTGAAGTCACAACTTGGACTCCTGCCTGCCCTGATAAACCCTGAAGGAACTTGGCAAGCTGCAGGGGCTTCATTGCCAAGTTTTTCACGGACTTCCTTGACTTGTTCGTCGGAGTCGGGGGTGGGACATGACACCATCTGACTTCTGGTTGTCCTTTTCTCTTTCTTTCCACTTTTTCCTAGAATTAGGCATATTTCAGGGAACCGATGGATCTAAAATTGGATACTTTGAGCCTAGCTATTTGTGCCTCAAGTGAGCACTCTGGATCAATCTCTTCTGCGATCCATTTATTGGTTTTCTTAGCTCTCCATGGTTCCTTAAATACTCACTTAGAGCTTTGTCTGAATAAATAGCTACCAGGGCTTTAAATCTCAAGCAAGATTTGATGCAAACCTCTTAATTTGCTCCCAATGGCCGAATCCGTTTGAAATGCTGAAATTGAAATGATTTGATTCAAAAGCAGCCATTTGGTCAGGTGCACCAGATCAGTTTGGCGATGGATTAGAAGAGCTGATTTGAAATGCTAATTAGATCGAATGGCTTTCTAATTGAATCTTTGAAATGATTTGATGCATCATATCAAATGAAGTGCTTTGAACCGAATCGAGCCTTCAATTAAAGCGTTGCATGGCACTAAATACATATTTTCCATCAATGCTACATCAGAATCAGAATAGAGCTGGAAAGGACCTTGCCCAGGTCCTTCTCATCCAACCCATGCTGAAGCAAGAGACCCTGTATCATTCCAGACAAGTAGCTGTCCAGTCTCTTCTTCAAAGCCTCCAATGATGGAGCATTCACAACTTCTGGAGACAAGTTGTTCCACTGATTAATTGTTCTCACTGTCAGGAAATTCCTCTTTAGTTCTAGGTTGCTTCTCTCCTTGATGAGTTTCCATCCATTTTTTTCTTGTCTGGCTTTCAGGTGCTTTAGAGAATAGCTTGATCCCCTCTTCTTTGTGGCAGCCCCTCAAATACTGGAAGTCTGCTATCGTGTTTCCTCTAGTCCTTCTTTTCTCTAGATTAGCCAAACTCAAATCCTGCAACTGTTCTTCATATGTTTTAATCTCCAGGTCCTTAATCACCATGCACATCTTCTCATAACTGTTCTCTACCATTAAATGGGACTCTGTTGCAACCCTGGCCCCAGTGGTTAGTAGGAAACTCAGCCAGTGAAAAAACAAACAAACTTTATTTGAACAGCTGAGAATTACTTCATTCCCAGCATGGTTAAACTAAATTAAAGCAAATTCCTCCCAACACAAATTCCTCAGTCCTATCAACCTTGGTCCAATTAGACAAACTGCCAAAGGCCTTTCTTGGCAAATGTTCAGAAGACACCTATACACAATAAATGCAAGACGACGAAGCTATCAACTTTGTTTTCCAGCAAAGCCCAAATGCCGTTGCTCATCTGTTTTAAGCCTTATGGGAGGGGCCAATAATCTCTTGGCCCTACTCCCGAGTTGTCCTTTTTGCTTCAGCTGCTCTTGCCTTCTGGCAGCTCTTCTCATGCATGCATTAGGAGCAGGCTCCTCCTGTTCCTCTGCCTCACTACTGTCAGCCTCTGGAGGCTCTGGAGTTTGCACATCACTCCCCGATGGCCCTGGTCCCACCTCAGCCTCTGACGCAGAGCCCTCATCCAGGCCTTCCCCAGCCTCCAGGACTGGCCCATGCTCTTCTTCAGCCTCATCGCTGTCCAACTCCATTGCCAGCTCCGCAGGCTGCTGGCAGACCACAACAAATCATGCTAGGGGTTATTTTCCAGTCAGGTCTTATTTTTGGGGAAACAGGGTACTTATGACAATATTGCAGTGTCCCGGGATTATGTGATTCCTTTTTGTGACCTTGCGACAAGCAAAATCAACAGGGGTAGCCAGATTCATTTCACAGCATTGTTAGTAGCTTAACATTCACTTAATGACTGATGCAAAAAAGAGTAAACTTCTGGTCCCCAGTGACCGACCCAGACTCGATGTGGCAAGGAAGATTATACAATGTAGCAAAACTCACTTAATGACAAACATTTTGGGCTCTATTGTAGTTGTAAGTTGAGGACTATTGGTATGCAGATTTCTGGCCAGGGCAGAAAGTTGGAGCCACTGAACTGAGCTGCAAAACTCCAGGTTGCATATCTGGAATTTTCTTCATTTACGGTTGTACTGTAGGTAGCCTTCGCTTCAATGACTTATTTTCCATCCTGTTCGTTTTCTTTGAAAAAGTTCATTTGTGGATTACTTACTATTTCTAATTGCTGTGTTGCTGTCTATTTCCTCCACCCAATTTTTTTCCCCAAAACACCCTTCCCCCAATATAGTCGAGCAACTCTCTTGAATTTCTTCATTCCCTAAAGAGCTCTCTAATGAAAGTCAACATGAAGAAGCTTAAAAAGGCAATTATCGTAAATATTAAATAGCAGGTAAAAGACAGATGGGTTTATTCAGCCCTGAAAATCCTCCAAGTTGCTCAGATATTGCAATTTTAATTAAGCAAATCTTTTCAAATGCTTATCTGTTTACAGTTTACTTCTGATTAAAACAGGAAAGCCGTTAATGGATAAATAAGCCAATGGAATTGCTTTTCCTTCCCTCTCTCTCTTCCCCCCCTCTCTCCCCTCTCCCTCCCTCCCTCCCTCCCCCCCTCTCCCCCCACCACGCCTGCTCTCTCTCCTTTTCAGATCAAAACAGAAAACACCCGGAAAGGGTTCTTGTGTTTACAGCCAGGGAGATTCCCATCTAGAAGAAATTACAATTTAAAAATCACCAGAGGGGAAACTGCACGAAATGGAAAAATGATAGAGAGAAAGGTAAAGAGGCAATGAATATGTATTTTCCCCCTCCCTCTGGTCATTTTTATTTAGGTTAAGTTGGGTTACAACAATGTTTCTCCACCTCAGAAACTTTCAGATGCATGGATTTCAATTCCCAGAATTCCCCAGCCAGGGTGCTGATCGGGGAAGTCTGGGAGCTGAAATCCGCACATCTTGGCAAGATTGGTAAACATTGGGTTACAGGGAGGAAAGAAGGGAGGGAGGGAGGAAGAGAGAAAGAAAGAAGAAAGGAAGGAAGGAAGGAAGGAAGGAAGGAAGGAAGGAAAGAAGGAAGGAAGGAAGAAGATGGAGGGATGGGGAAAGGAAGGAAGGAAGGAAGAAGATGGAGGGATGGGGGAAGGAAGGAAGGAAGGAAGGAAGGAAGGAAGGAAGGAAGGAAGAAGATGGAGGGATAGGGGAAGGAAGGAAGGAAGGAAGAAGATGGAGGGATGGGGAAGGAAGGAAGGAAGGAAGGAAGGAAGGAAGGAAGGAAGGAAGGAAGAAGATGGAGGGATGTGGGAAGGAAGGAAGGAAGGAAGAAGATGGAGGGATGGGGGAAGGAAGGAAGGAAGGAAGAAGATGGAGGGATGGGGAAGGAAGGAAGGAAGGAAGAAGATGGAGGGATGGGGGAAGGAAGGAAGGAAGGAAGGAAGGAAGAAGATGGAGGGATGGGGGAAGGAAGGAAGGAAGGAAGGAAGGAAGGAAGAAGATGGAGGGATGGAGGAAGGAAGGAAGGAAGGAAGAAGATGGGGGGATGGGGGAAGGAAGAAAGGAAGGAAGGAAGGAAAGAAAGAAAGAAGGAAGGTTTCTCCTTTCAACTCCTTCTCAAATGCCAGGTTTTCCATCAAACATATGTGTGCATGTATACATACATATATAAAATTTGCCAAACCTGGCTTTTGATAAGAAATTTGAAAGGAGAAAGTAAGTTCTTGTGTTGTGGTCCACCAGCAATCTACCGAGTTGGCAGTGGATTCGGATAGTGAGGAGGCTGGGGAGGAACATGGGCCAGTCCTGGAATCAGGGGAAGGCCTGGATGAGGGCTCTGTATCTGAGGCACAGATGGGGCCAGGGCCATCTGAGAGTTATGTGTGGACTCCGGAGCCTCCAGAGTCAGACATCAGCGAGGCAGAGGAACAGGGGGAGCCTGTTCCCAATGCGTGCATGCACAGAGATGCCAGAAGGCAAGAGGAGTTAAAACAAAAGGGTCAACTCAGGAGTAAGGCTTGGAGATGATTGGCCCCTCCCATAAGACATAAAGGAGGAGCAAAGGCACATGAGCCTTTGCAGGAAGCAACTGTTGTTGATGCTGGCCAGTTTCAAGACTACAGCTCCATGTTGACTCTGTGTTTTGTGTGGCCTTGCAAAGTTAACTGTCAATTAGGTTTTGGCAGCCTGTCAAGGGAGATAATAGAATAGAATTGAATTGAATAGATTTTTTTTTATTGGCCAAGTGTGATTGGACACACAAGGAATTTGTCTTGGTGCATATGCTCTCAGTATACATAAAAGATAAGATACGTTCATCAAGAATCATAAGGTACAACACTTTGCGATAGTCATAGGGAACAAATAAGCAATCAGGAAACAATCAATATCAATATAAATCGTAAGGATACAAGCAACAAAGTTACAGTCATACAGTTGTAAGAGGGAGGAGATGGGTGATGGGAACGATGAGAAGATTAATAGTAGTGCAGATTTAGTAAATAGTTTGACAGTGTTGAGGGAATTATTTGTTTAGCAGAGTGATGGCGTTTGGGAAAAAAACTGTTCTTGTGTCTAGTTGTTCTGGTGTGCAGTGCTCTATAGCGTCGTTTTGAGGGTAGGAGTTGAAACAGTTTATGTCCAGGATGTGAGGGGTCTGTAAATATTTTCACATTTTTGACTTGTGTAGTATATAGGTCTTCAATGGAAGGCAGGTTGGTAGTAATTGTTTTTTTTCTGCAGTTCTAATGATCCTCTGAAGTCTGTGTCTGTCTTGTTGGGTTGCAGAACCAAACCAGACGGTTATGGAGGTGCAGATGACAGATGCAATAATTCCTCTGTAGAAGGAAAGGTGGGTGTTTATCAATCTTATCATAAGAACTGTGACAGACTTCTGTTGGACTCTTTACAACTATTTGGGACTTATCTGTGAGTGGACAAATTGAGAATGAAGAGGCTCTGAATGTGTTCTTTTACTGTATCGGGAAGCCTAGTTCAGAACATCTTGTTTGTATCTTATCTATCCGAAAGGAGAAAGTGACACACCCTAGGTTCTCCATAGGGCCACCAAATCATAATTTTGCTAAATTAAATCCACCCCTCTCCTGATGGAGGAAGAGAATACAGGAGCTGAGTTGCTAGGCGTACGTGCAATGTTATTCAGGGTTTCCTAACCGGATCAGAAACGAACCTAGCGGCTTCTGTCGCAAAATCCTGGTTATTATTATTTTTTAACAACTTTGGTTAGGACTTCTTTCTATGCCTCTCTGTGTCTCTGTGTGCGCCTGATTTGACACGTTCTTCGTGACACCCGCCAATTCGGCTAGGTTACGACTTAATGTATTCTGCAGAAATGGGTCAGTTCAGCAATCAAGTTAAGTACGTTTAGATTCAGCCGATACATTGCAAATGGGCCTTATCTAACAAGATTTCTGCCCTGTTGAATAAACCATACATTCAAACAGAACATCTAAAGCTTTACTTGACACCCTTTTTCTTCCTCCTGTTGTACAAGCAAGCAAAGATGCTGCATTATTTACATTCTGTAAAAGAACTCGTGGGATTCTTCGGGGTCTCATAAACTGAATTCATGAGTACCTGACTTGGCCCCCGGTCTTGAAGGCATCAACATGCGGCAGAATTATTTTGATTTAAGACTGACATAACTGTTCTGACCTAGGCTTCCCCAAACCACGAAGCAGACTCCTTGTCCCGACAGAAATCCCTTTTTCTTAAGTTACTGTGAATTTCTCTCTTTCACATCCAGCAAAATCTTTCAAGGTAGACTTTACAGTCGCAGACCTTATCTGGCTTGGAGAGCTGATATCGTCAAAACTTGGCAAGGAGTCTCTGAGAGTCGCGAACCAATTAAGTGAACTAATTGTCTCCTGCAAACTCCCCTCCCCTTTTGCTCCTCTTTATTCCCTATGGGAGGGGCCATTCACCCTCCACCTGTGGCTTTACTGCTGAGTCAACCCTTGTTCCCTTCTCTTGGCAGCTCTGCGCATGCGTACACTGGGAACAGGCTCCAGCTGTTCTCCTGCCCCACTGATGTCTGACTCTGAAGGCAGTTGACAACTTTCTGACGGCCCTGGACCCATCTCTGCCTCCGATGCAGAGCCTTCGTCAGAGCCTTCCCCAGACTCCAGGACTGGCCCATGTTCCTCCCCAACCTCCTCACTATCTGAGTCTGCCACCAACTGTGCCGGGAAGCCACAACAATAACTGCCATTCAGCAAGAGCTCTATTGTTGCAGGAAATCAGATTATTCATTCTTTGAATGTGGAGATGCTCGGATAAAATAAAATGTTCTCTCTCTCTCAGCTCAAGAAGAGATGAGAAGGTTAAAGGCCTACCGATGAAGGAGAAATAAAAATGTAAAATAATAATAATCTTGAGATGGTGCAATGGGTTCTCCGTTGCTAGGAAAGGAAAATCTTTATTTATAGAAATCATTTTTCTTTTCCAAAACAAAAGCAACGTGGGAAGGTTTTTTTTTTCTCGTGGTGGTGATTTCATGTTGAAAATGGCTAAAAATAGATGATTTTGGGAGAGTCAAAAAGGTTAGAATGTGTCTACTCCCACTTTCTGTTGGTTTGGGGTGGGGAGCAAATTGTTCTAACAAAGAGCAAAATGCTACTAGATTTGTACAAGTGTGAGACTGTTTACATGTGTATTACTCTTCTGAGAAATTATTTTCTCTTAACTGGTTCCCTCATATTCCTTGGACAGTAAAAGTGACCAACAAGCAAGTTCTGGAGAGCATAACAGGAGACATGTCACTAAGAACAAGAAATCAGGAAACTGCATCTCATTTACTTTGGCCATGTCATGCAGAGCAATTCACTGGAGATATCAATTATGTTTGGAAGACTTTGTGATAAAAGAAACCAGGCTACCAAAGAACACGGTGGCTGGACGCTATCAAAGCTGACTCTAGCCAGAGCACAGCACAACTCAAAGAAGTAGTACAAGACTAGAAGATATGGAGAAACCACGGTGTGGCTCAGGCTGCGGTGTGGCTCAGGCTGTAAGAAGCCTGTTATTAAAACACAGCTGCCTGCAATTACTGCAGGTTCTAGTCCCACCAGGTCCAAGGTTGACTCAGCCTGCCATCCTTTATAAGGTAGGTAAAATGAGGACCCAGATTGTTGGGGGGGGCAATAAGTTGACTTTGTAAATATACAAATAGAATGAAACTATTGCCTTGCACACTGTAAGCCGCCCTGAGTCTTTGGAGAAGGACGGGATATAAATGTAAATTAAAAAAAAAAAACCTAGACCATAGAATGACCGAGAGTTGGACATGATTTAATGGATAACATCATCATGCATAGAATTGGAGTGGTGCGGTGGCCTAGAGGCGGAGCTCTTGCCTCACAATCAGGAGGCTGGGAGTTCGATCCTAGGTAGAGGCAGATATTTCTTTCTCTGGGCACACTGAGAATATATTCGTTGAACAAAACTCTGCATTGGTGACAGGAAGGGCATCTGGCCAGTAAACACTCTGCTAGCTCCATTCAGTTGCCCAGACTCCATCCCACAAGGGATTATGGGGTCATTAAAGGATGATGATGATGATGTTCATAATCATGTGTAGAAAAGTGTGTATGCAATTCTGAAGTGTCCTGTGAACTGCATTTTTCACGCATAATATGCACCATGGAGGCTACACACTATGGATACCAATGCTGAATCCATTGGACAGCTAATCTATTTTTTTTCTTTCTTTTTTAATTCAACAGTGAGGAGAGGGTCAACCATTCTTTTTTTATTATTATTTGCATTTATATCCCGCCCTTCTCCGAAGACTCAGGGAGGCTTACACTATGTCAAGCAATAGTCTTCATCCATTTGTATATTATATACAAAATCAACTTATTGCCCCCAACAATCTGGGTCCTCATTTTACCTACCTTATAAAGGATGGAAGGCTGAGTCAACCTTGGGCCTGGTGGGACTTGAACCTGCAGTAATTGCAAGCAGCTGCTGTTAATAACAGACTGTCTTAGCAGTCTGAGCCACCAGAGGCCCTTCAGGCTAACATTCTCATTTTCCTCCCCTGTATTATTACAGCAGGAGAACAGTTTTTGCAGGAATTAACCCCGCTCTCCATTCTACTTTTTGCAAGAGGTCCTCTAAGGAGTTGAGGAAAAGGGCTACAACAATGTGAAAAGACGATGAACTTGAGGTGAAGCAGCTCTTAGATAGGCTTGGTGGGAAAAGTGGTACTTGAGCTTGGCTTGCAAGTACTTGTTGTCAAAACAGCTTGTATTCCTCTCCAGCCAGAATCAGTACATTCTCACGGTTAGTGTCCTTGGTGTTAGGCTTCAAGGCAACGTGGTTTCGCATGCAACAAAGCTCTCCAGCAACAAAAGCCTCCATCACCTCCAACTCTTTAGGTGATCTTCAGGTTTCGCCTTTGCTCCTATTCATTACGCCAGCCAGCGGAGGTTGTTGTTCAGTGCACGCTCCACAGATAATGAATCATAATTTCAATTACCTCCTCCAAATTACTACCATCAGCTCTTCAACTTATCAAAGGACAGGCTGGAGTGATTTAATTTGAGGAACTCAATACTCACATAACGATTCAGGGCCCTGTTTGTTCATTATTATTATTTTTTTGTTCTGAAAAAGGGGGGGGGGACTCTGATTGATAATTGAACGAGTTTGCCTACAGAAGTGTCCAAAGTAGGTCAGAATAGAGGACAACCTATAGAGATGATTATCTTTTATAGGTTCAAAGCCTTCCGTTTCAACCAGGATGTTTATCTTCTCATGGTCTTGTTTAGTTTGGTTTCAAGTCTTTTCTGTTTCATTTTCTGGAAAATCTCTACCGGTACTCCAGATTAAGGAGGCAAAGGTCCTGATTAGTACTGGGTTTCAATTTTTTTTATTACTGGTTCTGTGGGTGTGGCTTGGTGGGCGTGGCATGGGAAGGATACTGCAAAATCCCCATTTCCTCCCGATCATCTGGGACTCAGGAGGCAGAGAATAGATAGGGGTGGGGCCAGTCAGAATTTTTACTACCAATTCTCTGAACTACTCCATATTTCCACTACCGGTTCTCTAGAACTGGTCAGAACCTGCTGAAACCCACTTGATCCTGTGTCTTCTTGGGATGAAAAGAACATTTGCTTAAAGACATCTGGCGCACCAGCCACAATCACCTCCTGCATGACATGATAAAAAAATTGTGGGGTTTTTTTCCATTGGTGATGGAAACTATGAAACTATGAAGAAAGAAGAAATACCTACAATAGAAGAATGGATACTGAAAGTTATTAATTTGGCTGAGATGGCTAAAATCTCAGCTTTTTTAAAAGACAATACGCAGGAAAGATATTTAATTGAATGGAAAAAATGGATTGATTATCTACAAAACAGATATCAGATTAAGAAATATCAGATTGCCTTTGAATAATTAGAAAGTTATTTTATGTAATGGGGAGGGGGTTGGGAGATGAAAAGCTTTGGATGTGGTTATTTGGATTGGAAGGGAAAATTTTATTCTATGTTTGGTTTATGTATAACAATACCTTGTGATTGACCTGGGAAGCCGGGGGAAGGAGGGGGAAGGGGTTTTTGGGAGGAGGGGAAAAAAGGGGGAAAAATGTTTTTGTTTTTTAAAACTCTTTCAATAAAAAAAAAAATTGTGGGGTTTGTGTCAACCCCACCAGGACGTTGTGATAGACGGGGCCTCGCTTGGTCATTTTGTCTCTTCACCTCTTGTGGACACCCGTGGTTCTGCTTAGTTTCATCTCCAACTTTCTGCAGGTAAAGCAAGCTGCCCTTTAAAATGGAGCACATGATGAGATCTTGGTCAATATCAGAGGCTTCCTATAGATCCTGCATGCTGACTTGAGACTTGGCAGTTTGTAATAATCTGCACTATTTAACCCATTTTTAAGTGCCTACATATTACAAGTGAAAGTGCTCCAACTGGGGAATATTTATAACATCCTTCTATTTTTAATGTATTAAATCTCCTCCTCCTCCCCCTCCTCCCCACTCCTCCTCCTCCTCCTCTTCTTCTTCTTCTTCCTCTTCCCCTTCCCCTTCCCCTTCCCCCCTCCTCCTCTTGCTCTTCCTCCTCCTCCTCCTCCTCCTCCTCTTCTTCTTCTTCTTCTTCTTCTTCTTCTTCTTCTTCTTCTTCTTCTTCTTCTTCTTCTTCTTCTTCTACTTCCCCTTCCCCTTCCCCCTCCCCCTCCCCCTTCCCCCTCCTCCTGCTCCTCCTGCTCCTCCTCCTCCTCCTCATCTTCTTCTTCTTCTTCTTCTTCTTCTTCTTCTTCTTCTTCTTCTTCTTCTTCTTCCTCTTCCCCTTCCCCTTCCCCTTCCCCCCTCCTCCTCTTGCTCTTCCTCCTCCTCCTTCTCCTCCTCCTCTTCTTCTTCTTCTTCTTCTTCTTCTTCTTCTTCTTCTTCTTCTTCTTCTTCTTCTTCTTCTTCTTCTCCTCCTCCCCTCCCTCCCTCCCCTCCCCTCCCCTTCCCCCTCCCCTCTTCCTCCTCCTCCTCCTCCTCCTCTTCCTTATCATCTTCTTCTTCTTCTTCTTCTTCTTCTTTTTTTTCTTCTTCTTCTTCTTCTTCTTCTTCTTCATCTTCTTCTTCTTCTTCTTCTTCTTCTTCTTCTTCCTCCCCCTCCTCCTCCTCCTCCTCTTCTTCTTCTTCTTCTTCTTCTTCTTCTTCTTCTTCTTCTTCTTCTTCTTCTTCTTCTTCTTCTTCTTCCTCTTCCCCTTCCCCTTCCCCTTCCCCTTCCCTTTCCCTTTCCCTTTCCCTTTCTTTTCCCTTTCCCTTTCCCCTCCTCCTCCTCCTCCTCCTCCTCTTTTCTTGTAAAATAAGATAAGGTAGACGTTTTATCACCAAAACTTTTGCTTAAGTTTCCTCTAAGTTTTTGGCTTGTTGGAGGCATTTGTTACTAGCCTCCCATTGCTAATTTACCAAGAGGACCCTGATGTCAAAGTCCAAGCAAAGTCATTTTATAAATATATATTCCGCAATTATATCTTGCGTTGACATCTCGAGCCCCGAGGATTTTTGTGGAACAAGAGGGAGCTTGTTTGGGGCACAAGGGAATTAATGAGTTTTGATTAACCTAGCTAGCCCCTGGCTATTGTTCTTGAAATGAACAACACCAAAAGTTCAGCTACAAGCTAATGCAATTAAGGAATAGCAGTAGGCATTGACATAGGCAGTAGAAATTCCAAAATATTGTACTGAAAACACATTGTGTTAGTTAGATCAGTTCTCCCTTCCCCTCCCTCCCTCCCTCCCTCTCTGTCTCCCTCCCTCTCTCCTCACAAAGAGGAGGGGGTCAATTTATTTTCCAAAGCACCAGAAGGCAAGACAAGAAGCAATGGGTGGAAACTAATCAAGGAGAGAAGCTACCCTAGAATTAAGGAGAAACTTCCTAACAGTGAGAACAATTAACAGTTTGGGAACAGTTGGTGGGACAGTTTGCCTTTAGAAGTTGTGGGTTCACTGGAGTTTTTTTTTTTTTAAGAGACTTGACAGTGACTTGTCTGAAATGGTACAGGGTCTCTTACTTGAGCAGAGGGTAGGACTAGAAGACCTCCAAGGCCCCTTCCAGCTTTATTCTGATTGAGTTTTGAGTCAGAACTGAAGATGCTTCTTGGATGAGAAGCGAAAGAAAAAACAAAGTCCAATTGCCTTTTGAAAAAAAGCCACCTTTGGGACAACCATGACCTGGACACCTGAGAATCTCCATAGACATTTGAGTCCTGGAGTTTCGACATCAGAACTGGATAGTGCACGAAGAAATCTATACCTCAGGGATGCGAGTCAAGCAAACCAAGAGTGAAAATTTCTTCCCCATCAACTATTATTGATGCAGAGATCTACTAGTGAGTCTAAAATTACTTTCTGCTCATCCCTTAATCAGCTCTGTGTGTGTGTGTGTGTGTGTGTGTGTGTGTGTGTGTGTGTGTGTGTGTGAGAGAGAGAGAGAGAGAGAGAGAGAGAGAGAGAGAGAGAGAGAGAATATTGAATAAGAATTTTGATTTTAATAATAGTGACTGACCAGAATGAGAAAGAGAGATCTCATTCTCGGAGAGGCAGAAGATCTTGTGTTGATTCTTCCCCTTGGGCTCAATCTTGCATTCACAATGAGATTAAAAGGAGGCAGAGCAGTCTGTTCTTTGAGCTCCTCTTTCCAATGAGAGAAGGCAACAATTGTGTGTGCTATATTACCTTTAATGTACAGCATATGGAGAACAATGGCTTTTCTGTGTCTCAGAACATCCATCCTCCTTTAGAAAGGGATGGCATCTTACTGAACCGTCCTGAAAGGCGTTGCCGGCGAAAGATGTCTTGAGCGTGTTGGATAAATCTTGATAAATGAAGCGAGGCGCTCATTAGCCCGATGTGTTTTCCCCTCCATTGTGAACCAAAGAGGAAACGAGCCTAACACAAAATTACTCAGCAAAGGAAGGAAAGAAAAAAAGTCACATCAAGGCCCAATGCATCATATTTCTTCCTTGGAAAAATGGAAAATTATCCCAAATGGAACTTTCTGTGAAGTTGATCATACTTTTTTTTTTTAAGGAGTCAATCTGAAGTTGACTTCAATCAAACAATTAATCAATGGAATGAATGAATGAATCAATCAATCAATAAAGTGAATGAATTAATCAATCAATCAATCAATTGAGTGAGTGAATGAATGAATCACTTAATCAATTAATTAATCAAGTCAATCAATCAATCAATCAATCAAGTGAATGAATGAATGAATGAATCAATCAATCAATCAATCAATCAATAAGCCAAGGGCTTCACCAGGTTCATCAGGAAGTGATTAATTGAAAATAGCAATATGGGCAATTCTTGACTTTCAACCTTTCATTTAGCAATCATTCGAAGTTATAGCAGCACTGAAACAGGTGTCTTACGACTAGTTCTCACACTTACAACCAATGTGGCATTCCCATGGTCACATGATCAAAGTTTGGGCAGTTGGTGACCTTCATGTATTTACGACTGTAGTTACAGGATGTGTGACTGCTGTTTGTGACATTCCCATCTGGCTTCCGACAATCAACTCAGCGGGGAGAGCCAGATTTGCTTAATGACCATATCAACTCGCAAAGCATCCCTGGCCTGCTCTCAGGTTTCCATAGGCCAGGGGAGGTGGGAAACCAGTGAAATGGCATGGATGCACATTCTCAAGGCTGTATCCCAGGGTTACCCACAGCAGCCAGAGGGGAGTGACCTCTACAACCCGTGAAATTGCTCCATTGGCAAATGTGATTGATTGATGATTGATGACACACCCTGGGGGGGAGGGGGAAACAGGGTCATAATTGGGGAATAAATTACATAAGGTCAGAGCTGGCTTCACTTGGGAACGTGTGAACACGAAGCTTCTAATAAATAACTGGCTTTCTTTTGAAGCTTGGCTCGAGACTCGTGATTTAATTAGGGCATCTGTCGGAACCCGCACAGACCATGTGATTCACTTAACAACTAATGTCCAGTCATGAGGCCACTGCCATACCCACTAGAAATTGTATACAATGACATGGATTGTGTGTATAGGTTTACTTCTCTTCTGTCATGCTCTCCTCATGTGCTGTAATAAACAAACATAACAAGTGCAGTGATTTCCTTAACAATCATGACAAAAAGGTTTAGAATCAGGTGTGACTCGCTCAGCAAACACCTTGCTTCACGATAGATATTCTGGCCCCGAATGTGGCATTTAAATTGAGGATGACCTTTACTGGTCATCCTCACCTTGTAAAAAAAAAAGGTTATTTCCTGTCCTTAGATTCACTCATGCTGCCAAGAGAACAATATGATGAATCGGGGGAAAGCAAATAACGCCCCTCCCATTTGATTTAGTCTGAGCCAAAATGACTGACTTACTTGCTGTCAGTTCTGCCATATGCATTCTTGTTGCTGTTTGCTTGTAATTGCTTTCTATATCGTTGAATCTTCCTTGTAAACCCAAAGGGACCGAGCGAGCTCTCTCAGCTGCTCCTGTGTCAACTCTCTCACAGAACTGACAAAGGACGAGTAATAAACCCTGCATCAATTTAGCCAAACAAGAACAAGTTGATATATATATATATATATATATATATATATATATATATATATATATATATATATATATATATATATATATATATATATATATATATATATATATATATATATATATGTAGGTCTTTGGTTATTCGGGTTTTCTCCCGCGTAAAATTGGAAGTGTCTTGGCGACGTTTCGACGAAGTCTCATTCGTCATCTTCAGGCTTCAGCTTCGTGCTTCTGGGAGCAATGTGTAATTGCAGCTGTTTCTGTGGGTTTGGGTCTGCTTTCTGGGTGGATGTGTGATGCAGACCTAAACCCACACTGATGCAGACCCAAACCCACACTGATCATGAAGCACGACCAAGGACCAGAAGCCAGACCGCAGCTGCAACATTAGCCATTTCAAACCCCTCCAATCCATACATGCAGCAGACTGACACCCAATATGAAGATGTAGCACGACCACGAACATGAAGCCAAACAACAGCAATGCAGCTCACCAGCTCAAATCCCGCTGCAGCTCAGACTAATCTGAGCACAACCAAGCCCCCACCCAAACAGGACACACCCCCAGCCAATCAGAGCACCAAAAAAAAACCACCCCATCCAATCAGGGCACAGCCAAGCTCCCACCCAAGCAGTTCAAAACCCCACTAGCAGTTAAAAAGGAAGAAACAGCTGCAATCACACATTGCTCCCAGAAGCACTATCCCTATCGATGCTGTCAGATGCTTTACAGAAATGGCTGACATCCCAAGACAAGATCAGGGCAGGTTATGTCGGAGGAGACAAAGTGACACGCGTCACTGTCACTTTGTATTAGCCAACATTAGCCCAAGGATGGGATTTGAATAGGGAACCTTGGGCGGTCTGCTTTCCCCAATGGCGATAAAATTGCCGATGGTGGCAATTTCATCCAAAGGAAATATTGGTATTAGGGACAGCGGTCAAATCTGTGGGCTCTGCTTCATTGTCCGAATTGGATAAAAAATAATGTGTCATTTGTCTCCTAATTTGTTGCTGTTGTTGTTAGTTGCAAAGTCTTATCTGACCCATTGCAACCCCATGGACATTGTTCCTCCAGGCCTTCCTGTCCTCTACCATCCTCTAGAGTCCATTTAACTCACGTCGACTGCTTCAGTGACTCCATCCAGCCACCTCGTTCTCTGTCGTCCCGTTCTTCTTTTGCCCTCAATCTTTCCCAGCATTAGGCTCTTCTCCAATGAGTCCTTCCTTCTCATTAGGTGGCCAAAGTATTTGAGTTTCATCTCCAGGATCTGGGCTTCTAAAGAACAGTCAGAGTTGATCTCCTCTAGGACTGACCGGTTTGGTTGCCTTGCAGTCCAAGGGACTCGCAGGAGTCTTCTCCAGCACCTTTCTCCTAATAAAACAACTAAAAATCTCATTTTTAAGCAATTGGATCATCTCCTGGATAATTGAAGCCCTGCCTCCTTTAATATATGCAATACCCACCCACCTCAAAAAAAGAAGAAAGGGAGGAGAATTTTAAATCTTCACATTTAAGGAAAGAGAATGAGGTTCTAGAAACTCTACAGAATGGCAGAGGTGACCTTGGCAAAGGCATGTTACAGCAGTTAGCAAAACAAGATTTAAGGCTGGGATAGGAAGAGAATATTAGAAAGACATTTCACTGCCTCCTCCTTAATTCTCTTTGGTATAAAAAGCAGAACATTGTCAGACTTTCAAGATGCTGTCATGATAGCTCGATGTTTCACATATTTGGCAAGTTTAAGGCATGTGGGCTTCAACTTCCTGAATTCCTCACCCGGCAGAATTGGCTTCAGCGTTCTGCATGTCTCAAACTTGCCAAGGTTGAAAAATATGGCTCATAGCTTATATCTCAGCCTCTGCAACTTTAAGATGAATGGACTCCCCAGAATGCTGGCTGAGGAATTCTGGGAGCTGGAATCCACTCATCTTCAGGGTCCCTGAAGATTGAGAGGCATTGGACTATATCAATAAAGTACAACCACCATGTGGAGCAGTGTTTCTTGGCATGGCCACCTATCCCTTTGTGATCAGCGGTGGTTGCCTAAATATAGAATGTAGAATAACAGAGTTGGAAAGGACATTTGGAGGCCTTCTAGTCCAACCCCCTGCCAAGACAGGAAACCCTATATGACTTCAGACAAATCGTTATCCAACATCTTCTTAAAAATTTCCAGTGTTGGAGTATTTACAACTTCTGCAGGCAAGTTGTTCCACTGATTAATTGTTCTCACTGTCAGGAAATTCCTCCTTAGTTCTAAGTTGCTTCTCTCCTTGATTAATTTCCACCCATTGCTTCTTGTTCTACCTTCAGGTGCTTTGGAGAATAGCTTGACTCCCTCTTCTTTGTGGCAACCCCTGAGATATTGGAAGACTGCTATCAAGTCTCCCCTAATCCTTCTTTTCATCAAACTAGACATACCCAGTTCTTACAACTGTTTTTCTGCTGGTTTTATTATTGTGTATAAGCTGTCTATGTTTATGATTCATAAGGTGGGTACTTAAACAGCAATGGTGGGATTCAGCCAGTTCTATCTGGATTGCACGAACCGGTAGCAGTGACTGCGGGAGGCTCCGCCCACCCACCCAGATGTAATGTGCAACTACTGCGCATGTAGGAAAGGTAAGTGAATCTCACCTCTGCTATACAGTATACCGTATTTTTCAGAATATAAGATGCACCAGAGTATAAGACGCATCTTAGTTTTTGGGGAGGAAAATAAGAAAAAAGCTGATTGGCAGGTGGATCAGCCTCCCAGTATACCCGCAATCAGCTGTTCCCAGAGGTGAATTTTAGCAACAGGTTCCTTGGTTGTGAGCTCTGTGTCTTGCTTTTTTTTTTTTCTGCCTCTGAAACTCAGTTTCAGAAAAAAAACTTTTTTCTGCCTCTGAAACTCAGTTTCAGAAAAAAGCCTGTGAAGCTCTGTTTGGGGCTTTGTGTCTTATACTCCGAAAAATACGGTAATTGTTGTGACTCATCCTCCCTCCTCTTCTCAGCCGGGCCCCTCCCATCTCCAACCGGGCCTTTTATCAGACTCCAAATCTGTTAATGAAGATGAACGGCCTGTCATGACTCCAGCCCCCGGCCCTGGCCCCACACCCGGAGAGGATTCAAGGAGTGAAAGGAGAAGTCCGATAAACCTCATTCATACAGCGTGTATTCCTTTGGCTCAGCCTTCAGAGCATGAAGCCAGCCAGGTGGTAGAATTACCGGGCCTACTCCCTCTGACCCTCCGTTTCCCAGACGCTGACAGCAGATCCAGCTGAAAACAATTCAGAGTGGGTGGACACTCGCTTCCGGAGATCTGAGAGGCGATGCCAGCAGAAGGAAGGGTGGGGCAGGCCTGGATAAATGCTGAGTCATGGAGCCACACCCCACAGCCTATATAAAGGACCTGCTTTTGGCATTCCAACCTTGAGTCAAGCAAAGTCTTATCTAGTTTGCTGATATCGGACCCTATCGCTGAAGTCACAACTTGGACTCCTGCCTGCCCTGATAAACCTCGAAGGAGCTTGGCAAGCTGCAGAGACTTTGTTGCCAAGTTTGTTACGGACTTCCTTGACTCGTTCGTCGGAGTGGGGGTGGGACACGACAGTAATTTTTTTTTAAACAAACAAGAAACAACATTTTTCTTTTACAAATACCATTGTTAAATCCAAATAAGCAAATGGATTGCTAATGTTCAAATAACTGGCGTCCAGAAAACTAAGCTATTATTAATAAAGTGGATGCCTGCCTTAATTAGAGCTGTCCATCTGTGCTGCTCCCAAGAACTTCTAAGGTCGGGTTTGTTATTTGGAAGCGCTCTGTCGAAAACAGCCGCAAACATCAAAGCTAAATTGCATCCTTGCAGAGAGGCACCCTTGCTAAGGTAATTAATTAAACATGTTTCAGTCCTATTAGAATTAAATTCGGCTAAGTTCTTTATTTCTGATCACCATGGAAATGTTGTTGTTGAAGATAAGGCTGTTTCAACTAACCTGGGAGAAGCCTTGACTAGCTTCAAAAAGACATCTGAGTGGGTGTCAGCCATTTCAAAATTCGAGTTCTTTGCTTTTTTAAAATATATATATGTGTGTGTGTGCAGGTGCTTCAACTTAGGAAACTTCAAGTTTGTGCAAACTTTCTCAAGAAACTCGATGACACAAAAGGAGGATGAGAAAAGCCACATCTCTGCCTGAAGTTCAAAGCCGATGCCTGATACGGCTGGTTGTTCCTTCGCTAATTGGAGCAAGGGGTTCAAAGAACTTGTCCGTAAATCCGCGCTCCACAATGAGTATTTTCTGACTTTCTCTTCTATTGATTGAAACAGCAAAGGAGAAAATGTAAGGGGTGCTATTTGGAAACCACAGAGGAATTGGATTAATGGAATGCAGATGAAGAAAGAAAAGAAGAAGGAGGAGGAGGATGCTATTCATTTTATATTTCTTTTATTAGGAAAATTGATATGGCCGCACAACTCTCTCATAGTGACTCTGGGCGGCTTACTGAAATAGCACTAACAATAGCACTTAGGCTTATATATCGCTTCGTAGTGCTTTACAGCCCTCTCTAAGAGGATTACAGAGCCAGTATATTGCCCCCAACAATCTGGGACCTCATTTTACTTTGAAAGATGGAAGGCTGAGTCAACCTTGAGCCAGTGAGAATCAAACTTCTGGCTGCAGGCAGAATTAGCCTGCGATACTGCATTCTAACCACTGCGCCCCCAAGGCTCTTAAAGGGACAGCAGACGATGAGATGGTTAGATAGTGTCATTGATGCAATGAATATGAATTTGAGCAAACTCTGTGAGACAGAGGAGGGCCACAAGACTGGCGTCCTACGGTCCACGAAGAGTCAGATATGACTTAGTGACTGAACAATGACAAAGTGAAGGTAGCATTAAATTCTACCAGGGGGAAAACTCCCACCAACTTTTTCGATGTTTCAAGAATTCAGCAACCGAAGATAATGTAATTAGAAAAGTTTTGGAATGTGCAGAAATGGATAAGCTTACGAAGGAGATACAAGAAAAAGAGGAAACAGAATATTACCTAGTATGGGAGAAATGGTATAAATGGTTGGATGAAAAAGAAAAAAAAGACAAGGGAAGATTAAATAATGGTTGAAATAGGAGTAGAAATATAAGAACCAACAGGAGGAAACAAAAATTGTTGAAAGGAAATTGTGTACACGTTTATGTCTATGTATATATGTAAATAAAATAATTAATAGTAGAAATATATCTTTAAAAGATACATTAGGATTAGGGAGAAAAAATGCATAAGTATTGGTTACCGACGCAAAACTGTTGAAAAGAAAAAAGTGTTAAAATTTCTTTTTGTTTTTAAAAAATGTTTAACAAAAATACTTTTTTTAAAAAAGAATTCAGCAACATTTTTTTTAATGGTGCAGAAGTCTAAAGTTAAAATCCACCTGGCTGGTCAATGAAAGAATTCACCGCCCTGACTGGTGAAAAGTTGGGAAACTTTTTCATTGAAGCAGTTAAAGAAACATAGAACATGGGGATTTGAAACACCGCAAAAAGCAGGGGGGGAAAACCTCTAACAAACAAAACCCAAGCAAATATTCCAGAAGTTAGTCTTATTCTTGTCCTTTGGTGCTCGGGAAAGTTTGATTCAGAATCACCTTTGGCTTCTGGTCTGTTTTGATCTTGATCAACCTAAAACATATTGATTGAGTGTCAGAAAGATGATGTCTCCAGTGGGGTTTTTTGTTTTGTTTTGTTTTTTTAGTTGGATTCTGTGGGTTTTCGCACATTTTGACAAAGACCACACTGGTTCATTGTAGCATTTCAATCAACAGCAAGCCTGTCAAATAGCTTGCTCTGTTGGCCATGGGAAGCTCATCACTGTTAATCAAAATCACGCAGTGAAAGGCATGTTGAAATCTCAAACCCTCGGTAAATTAAAGATCCTTGTGCCAAAAAAGTCACACTAGAATGTTTTAATCTCGTATTACCCATGATGATCATATAATCAGCTACAACGATTCATGGAAAATAGTTCCATTTATCCACGTGTCAGAAGCCCTCTTTTTCGTGGCTTGACAGTGTGTCGGAAAATACGCTCCGTTTCCTTCTCAGTGAAGTGAAGGATACGATGATTACTGTACAACACTCACCCATCCCACACAGCATGCTCTGAATTAGTTCAGGTCAAATCCAATTCACAAGTTACTTTCCCCTCCCCCTCTTCAAGTTGTTTGAGAATTGCTGCAAGTTTTCTGAAGAGCCTAACTTTTCCGTAGAAGTCTCAACTCAAGCAACGGTGGGAAAGTTGGCGATTTAATAGAAGGACCCCACGCAACTATCCAAACGGCCATTATGATGCGCTGTGTGACTTTGTGGTGTGTCCTTCGGAAGCCCAATCAGAGTGTGCTTAGTTTTGCACATCGGTGTCAAGGGCAAATAACCAGAACCCACTCACGAATAGGCCAGCGGTTCCGACCAGTTCTGGAGAACCGGTAGTGGAAATTTTGAGTAGTTTGGAGAATCGATAGTAAAAATTCTGACTGGCCCCGCCCCCTTCTATTCTCTGCCTCCCAAGTCTCGGCTGATTGGGAGGAAATGGAGATTTTGCAGTAACCTTCCCCTGGATTGATAAGTGAATGGAGGTTTTACAGTATCCTTCCCCTGCCACGCCCACCAAGCCATGCCCACCAACCATGCCACGCCCACCAAGCCACACCCACAGAACCGGTAGTAAAAAAAATTGAAACCCACCACTGGAATAGGCCCGAGTAGATGTTTTATTGTGGATCACCTACTGAGGCTCAGTGGTTAAAGATGCTAGGCTTGTCAGCTGAAAAGTTTTAGACCTGAGTGCCACAGGACGGGATGAAGTCCTGTTTACTCCCCCTTAGAGCCCACCCTCCTCTTCAGCCGGCGGTTCCACCACAATTCTACAACTTCTGCAGATGCTCTGCAAGTGAACCGAGACTCGTCCACCCTGCATTTGGAAGTTTTAAACCTGTGTGTTTAAATGGAGCAAATTTAGACAAAAATGGAACAAGGGGGAGGACATCCAAACGCCAGAGAATAAAAATAGTATATAGACAGTCCCCTCTATGAATCCCGTAACACCGTTATGCAACAGCGTAAGCATCTTTTAAATGAGAAATGTTCCCTTTGTAATCTAGACTGTCCCGCTGCATTCTGATAGGCACGTAGCTTCGTTTTTCTCGGCAATAGACCCAGGCAGCTCTCTCACTAAGCTATGCCCTCAATCTTCTCCCTCCTTTTTTTTTTTCTTCCTGAAAATATATTTAGAAACAGGGGTCAACCTTTGCATCTGAGAGGATAGCGAGCATCTAGTACCTTTCTCCCTCTTCCACAGACATATCCCCCTTGACGCTCGTTTGAAGTATATTGGAAATCAGAGCAATTTCTAACCTGCTCCCTCTGTTGCTCTTCTTCTTTTTTTTCCCCCGCTGCCAATTTTGAACTGCTGTGGCTGTGTTTGTATCTTGGGGTTTTATTACTATACACTTTGCTTTTCCCCTGTAGTAAAATGGTTTGCCAGATCGAAATCAGATTGGTCTTTTTTTCTCTCTCTCTCCCAAAGATCACTATTGTCCAAGAGTTTGCAAGATTGCCAACAATGACAAGAGCATCAAAGGATATAATGATGATCCTCTGTTGATGTCATCGGGAACAGAGTGTTGCTAACACCATCTTCTTATTAGAATGGTCGACTTATGGGGCTGGAAGGTACATTGGAGGTCTTCTAATCCAACCTCTGCCCAAGGTAGGTGTCCTTACATCATCTTGGATGAATGGTTGTCCAATCTTTTCTTGAAAACCTCCAGCGATGGAGCACCTACAACTCTGAAAGGCAAGCTGTCCCATTGATTAATCATTTTTGCTGCTGTTGTTAGTTGTGATATTGTGTCCGACCCATCACGACCCCATTAACAACGTTCCTCCAGGCCTTCCTGCCCTCTACCATCCTCTGGAGTCCATTTAAGTTCATGCCGACTGCTTCAGTGACTCCATCCAGCCACCTCACTCTCTGATGTCCCTTTCTTCTTTTGCCCTCAATCTTTCCTAGCATTAGGCTCTTCTCTAGGGAGTCCTTCCTTCTCATTAAGTGGCCAAAGGATTTGAGTTTCCTCTTCAGGATCTGGCCTTCTAAAGAGCAGTCAGGGTTGATCTCCTCTAGGACTGACCGACTGGATCACCTTGCAGTCCAAGGGACTCGTAGGAGTCTTCTCCAGCACCAGAGTTCAAAGGCCTCAATTCTTTGGCGCTCAGCCTTCCTTATGGTTATAATCATTCTTACTGTCAGGAAATTTCTCCTTAATTCCAAGCAGGTCTGTCTTTAATGAGCATCCACCCTTTACTTATTGTCCTGCTTTGAGAATAAGTTGTTCCCTCTTCTCTTTGGCAGCTCATCAAGTACTGGAAGACAGCTATCATAAAACTCCTTTTCCTTCTCTTCGTTAGGCTAAACTTAACTATTTTAAGGAATAGAACTGGAAGATTTTAATGAAAAGAATTTACATTTTATTTAGCTCAAGTCATCAATACAACTAATAAACAAGCATTGGCCAGAGCATTAAAACAGTGAGCCAAGCCATCTTATCATAGTTTCTTTTCAGCTACATCTGTTAACAAAGAGATGGTTCTGGCAACGATATTGATTCTTTGACTGCTCTACCTAATTATGCATTTCCCCACATCAGTGATTAAACAGAGAAAAGCAACTTCAAGTGCAAATTAATCACACTTCTTCTGTGACTCTATAGCCACATGTAGCATCTGAGCACATATTTATATTCCAACTCTCTCCATTGAGGCATTTTGTCAAAGCTCAGCTCCTTCAGATGGAGCAACCCCGTAACGGATAGGCTGACCTTATTTATAAACCATGACATTAATTGCTGCCCAGTTCCAGTAGGAATAAAGTATTGAATGAGTCCTTCACTACCCACTCCATACCCATGTCAAATCTTGGATGAAACCTACAGAATGTGCTCGTCAATTTTTCTTCACTTCCTACACATTTCTTTGGGCATGAATCATTTCTCAGCCAATGAAATGCCAAAAATTATTGAAACATAAAAAAATTAGGGGATGAGACTACTATGGGTGCAAATAATTAAAAGGGTTGGAGTTTTTTTCTCCCTCTTTAGCAACAAAGAAATACCTATCAAATTTATCCCCATCATGTTGAAATGTTATTGACGATGCTGATGAAGTTTTTCCTTTGGTGTGTGAGATGAAGAAAATAATAATAAAAAAAAGATTGAAGAAATACGTAAACAAATAAATAAATGCAGTCCTAACCTATATGGCTTTGGTTTATTAGTCTAGTCTAGCTTTGTAAGGGGGGACATGTACAATTATCCCAAGCCAGGATGACTATAAAAAGCACCTGGATAGAATTATAAACCGTGGCCTAGCTCATAAATGTTGGTGTTCTGGAATTTAATAAATGTTTCTATTTTAAAAATGGGATGAGTCACCCATTGTTTGAAATCACTTTCCACCATGAAAGCGAGGGGGCGTAGGTTTTGGATAAAAATAAATACTTTTCCAGAAAACAGTCAACTGCAAGGTATCAGCATTCATAATTGATGCCGTGTGCGAGAGTTTCCACTTTTTCTGCCTTCTGTCGGTTCCTTTGCAGTTGGAAGGGAAAGGATTAAATATTTCAAAGGAGAAGAGAATTTTCTTGGCACTTTCATGGATTGTATTTATTTGTTCAAGGGGACACGGTAGCTCAGTGGCTAAGACGCTGAGCTTGTTGATCAAAAGGTCGGCAGTTCAGCAGTTCGACTCCCTCGTGTCGCATAACGGGATGAGCTCCCATGACTTGTCCCAGTTTCTGCCAACCTAACAGTTCGAAAACACATAAAAAAATGCAAGTAGAAAAATAGGGACCATCTTTGGTGGGAAGGTAACAGTGCTCCGTGTACCTTTGGCATTGAGTCATGCCAGCCATATGACCACGGAGAAATCTTTGGCCAGCGCTGGCTCTTTGGCTTTGAAACGGAGATGAGCACTGCCCCCTAGAGTCAGGAATGACTAGGACATATGTGCAAGGGGAACCTTTACCTTTATTTATTTGTTGATGAAGAGAAGTGGAGAAGGTGTGGCTGGGCATATCCTGTTTCTAATTAGACCATCGTCTCTCCATAAGCCCATGTTTTCCTGGACTTCTCCTGCATCAACTAAATCCTAAGAGAAGACAGAAAGTAGAAATCCTCCCCTTAGACTAAACTGTTGTCATTTCTAGCTCAGGAACGCTAGAACATTAAACTACTCAGAGACTAAATATCAAAGCAAGTTTTTTGCAACAGGAGAAAAAAATAGAAGAAAACAAACAAGGCAAGAGGAAAAAAATATTGGTCCATAAGTCAGAGACCAGAAACCATCTATTTCATTCTGAGGTGCTTACAGGCTAAGGAGGGATAGTCAAGAAGAATGTTGTTTGGGTTCCTTGCTGCTCTCTGAGCTTGATTGTTTTCTTGCAGACATTTCATGACCCAATTAGGTGACATCATCAGTGCTACGAAAGAGTGGGGTTTGGGGAGTGGAAAAGAATGGGGAAAGGAGGAGGAGGAGGATGACTATGGGGTCTTTGATGATCTCTGAACTTGGTTGTTTTCTTGCAGAACATTTCATGACCCAACTAGGTAACATCATCAGTGCTAGGTAACATTTTTGGATTTTCAAGGGAGATCTGATGAAGATCTTCACTCAGAAGTTGGAGCTATTTGTTTTCCTAGTAAGCAAAGTCTTTCTGTTGTCTTCTTTCCTGAAAAAATGTTGACCTTCTTTCCTTGCACAAGAACTTCACACATTGATAGAATTGTTTAGGAAATAGAGCTAAGGACAGAGAAGGATGAAGGCAAGACACCAGGAAGTTATCAGCAGCATTTTTTCTGGCTCTAAAATGGCAAAATTCACACTCAAATGTAAATATTCAGTGTAGCCCTGCAAATAAACAAAACCGTGGAACGTTCTTATTAGCAAATTCTGAAAGCATAATTAAAGTCTTCACTCTTCTTATTTGGGATTACTGAATGTATTCCAGCCAATTAGCTAAATTGCTACCTTTCTTAGTCAGTGTTATTGCATGCATATTTCACAATTATTCTGTGTATAAATTACACGGCTTGATTAAATATTTATCCCCGTTATTCAGCTGTGCCTTGCACTGGCCATTGTTGGATTCATAAAATTGCAGCTTATGTCCTACACCCAGTTTTCGTGGAAAAGGAAAGGGAGACTGTAATTAGTGGAAGGTCTGGATCCCTGGTGGAAATTCATAGATGGTGAACATCTTGGAAGGCTTCCATAGCATTTTCTGGGATAAACAGAGCAACAGTGTAAATAAAATTGGGCTTAACACATTGCACTAGAGATACAACCACAACAATACACGAGCATACAATAGATTTAAACTTAAAGTGAACCGCTCCAATCTTTATTGTAGAAAATATGACTTCAGTAACAGAGTTGTTAATGCCTGGAATGCACTACCTGACTCTGTGGTCTCTTCCCAAAATCCCCAAAGCTGTAACCAAAAACGATCTACTATTGACCTCACCCCATTTCTAAGTGGTCTATAAGGGGCGTGCATAAGAGCACCAGTGTGCCTACTGTTCCTGTCCTAATGTTCCCTTTGGTTGGATGCAATTCGTATGGTTATTCCATGCTTATACTTATATATATTGTTGTGTTTGACAAATAAATAAATAAATAAATAAATAAATAAATAAATAAATAAATAAATAAATAAATAAATAAATGCGGTTGAGGGCAACATCAGAGAGCTGAAGTTCTCAGCTTGGCAACTCAACCCCAAGACCACAAAACTACAGCCAAAGTTGGAGGAGTAAGACTGGAATGGTGCAGATGGGACTGTAGACTACAAGGGATTGCTGTTAACACTCGTGTTCGTCAAACTATCGCAGTGCAAACCAGTGGATTTTACTTTGCCAGGACATCAGCCCTACTGACATCCATTTCAGAATCACACTTCTTGTGAGAAATGCCACATTTAGAACCAATGCTTACGGTGTTGTGACCCAGGCCCAAGTAGTTAGTACCAGACACAATCAGTCCTAAATAAATGTATTTTATGAGAACAGCTCAGAATTACTTCATTCTCAGTTTAGTCCAAATTAATTCCAAAACAAAGTCCTTCAGAAAAAGTCTTTTGGCCTTATCACAAACCTTTGTCTTCTTTGGCACCCTGCAAAGCCCCACAAAGTTCAGAAACAAGAGACGATGACTACAAACAAATGTAGCAATGTTGCTTTCCTACAAAGATCCCAAGAGCCATTGCTGCTCTTTTAAGCCTTATGGGAGGGGCCAATCATCTCCTGGCTTTACTCCCGAGTTGTCCTTTTTGCTTTAGCTGCTCTTGCCTTCTGGCAGTTCTTCGCATGTGTGCACTAGGAAGAGGCTCCTCCTGTTCCTCTGCCTCTCTGCTGTCTGCCTCTGGAGGCTCTGGAGTCAGAACATTGCTCCCAGATGGCCCTGACCCCATCTCTGCCTATATATAGGTATGTAGCAAAATCCATATTACTCTCACATTGCTTTAGCTTCACTTTTATCCTTACCAACCTGTTTTCTGGAATTGTAATGGGCTTTGTGAAGAGGTAGGTGACCCAGCCAACATCTTCAAACTTTGAAAACTACAAATAGGATACAACCATGTCTACCATCAACAACACTTCCCTTTTAAAAAAATTTTTTTAAAAAAGCCTTTTTGTTGAATTAGCCAATTTGACACCATTTCGCACGACGTTTCAGGTTTCCTTGAAAAACCGGTCGCTTTTGTATTCTGAAGGAGTGTGGCTGGCTTTGTCCCAGCGTGCTTTAGATGTGAATGGTTTTTAAGAGAAGCTTTTAATTTATGAAAAAGGAGACGCGGAGGATTCATCTTACGAGCCGGATATCTCTTAAGAAGTGCAAATGAGAATGGAGCGAAATTGAACTTTGAACGCAGCTTTCCCAGCCATCATTCTGAAAAGATTAAGCAAAGATTAAAGGATCCTGGCCATAATTATGCACACCTAGATTAAGTGCTGCCTGAGGAAAATCTGGTGTAATTTTTCGGTAAACACCTTTTCATTTCTTCTTTATGAAATCGTCGCTCCTAGTCCCCTGTTCCAATTTTAAAATTTCATCCTCGAAATAAATAAAAATGAAATAAAATGAAAGTTGGGTGGGTAGCAAGGAAAAGCTCTTGAGTTCACTTCAGGTAGTCCTCAGCTGACAACAGTTAATTTAAGGACCGTTCAAAGTTACCACTTATGACCGTTTTTCACACTTATGACCGTGGCAGCGTCCCCATGGTCACATGATCAAAATTCAGATGCTTGGCAATCTGACTCATAATTATGACGGTTGCAGAGTCCCAGGGTCACGTGATCCCCTTTTGTGACCTTCTGAAAAGCGAAGCCAAAGGGGAAAGCCGGATTCACTTAACAACCCTATTGCTAACTTCAGAATGGAAGCAATGCACTTAACAGCTATGGCAAGATGAGGTCGCAGAATAGGAGAAAACTCAAGAAATTTTGGGCTCAGTTGTCGTCATAAGTCAAGGACTATCAGCATTTACACATTCCTTACCCATTTGGCACAAAAATCAAAGACTTTCCCCCAGGGGTGAAATCTACTTACCTTCCTTACCGGTTCAGAAGTGCGCGCCCGTCACGTGCTCACTCCACTCACGTGCATGCATCATATGCGATTTTAGACCCTTTGTGCATGTGCAAAGCCTTCTGCGCATGCACAGAGTGTCAAAAACAGGTTACTTCCTGGTTAAAACCAGGAAGTAATGATATCCGGGCGGGTGGGAAGAGCCGCGCGCTGCTGCCGCTACTGGTTCGCCGAACCTCCCACTGCCACCTGTACCAGTTCACTGAACCACCCGCTGCCGCCTCTACCGGTTCGCTGAACCACCCGCCACCGTCTCTACTGATTCACCGAACCACCCACTGCCGCCACTACCAGTTCACCGAACCACCTGCTGCTGCCTCTACCAGTTCACTGAACCACCCGCCACCGCCTCTACTGATTCACCGAACCACCCGCTGCCGCCGCTACCAGTTCACCAAACCACCTGCTGCTGCCTCTACCAGTTCACTGAACCACCCGCCACCGCCTCTACTGATTCACCAAACCACCCGCTGCTGCTGCTACCAGCTCACTGAACCACCCGCTGCCGCCTCTACCGGTTCGCTGCACCACCCACCACCACCTCTACTGATTCACCGAACCACCCGCTGCCGCCGCTACCAGTTCACCGAACCACCTGGTACTGCCTCTACCAGTTCACTGAACCACCCGCTGCCGCCTCTACTGGTTCGCTGAACCACCTGCCACCGCCTCTACTGATTCACCGAACCACCCGCTGCTGCCGCTACCAGTTCACCGAACCACCTGCTGCTGCCTCTACCAGTTCACCGAACCACCTGCTGCTGCCTCTACCAGTTCACCGAACCACCCGCTGCTGCCTCTACCGGTTCGCTGAACCACCCGCCACCGCCTCTACTGATTCACCGAACCACCCGCTGCCGCCGCTACCAGTTCACCGAACCACCTGCTGCTGCTGCTACCAGTTCACCAAACCATCTGCTGCTGCCGCTACCAGTTCACCGAACCACCTGCTGCTGCTGCTACCAGTTCACCGAATCACCTGCTGCTGCCTCTACCAGTTCACCGAACCACCCGCTGCTGTCTCTACCGGTTCGCTGAACCACCCGCCACCGCCTCTACTGATTCACCGAACCACCCGCTGCCACCGCTACCAGTTCACCGAACCACCTGCTGCTGCTGCTACCAGTTCACCGAACCACCTGCTGCTGCTGCTACCAGCTCACTGAACCACCCGCTGCCGCCTCTACCGGTTCACTGAACCACCCGCCACCGCCTCTACTGATTCACCGAACCACCCGCTGCTGCCGCTACCAGTTCACCAAACCACCCGCTGCCGCCTCTACCGGTTCTCCCAAACCGATGTGAACCAGTAGCATTTCACCCTTGCTTTCCCCTTGCCTAACTAGGTGTTTCCCTTTACAGTTGCCAGTTTTATTGCTCTATTAAAAATAAATACGGCAGCTTTTTTGTCCTTCTGATGTTGTTTCCAGCCAACAATTTGTGTGCCCCTTTATTGGATAATGATCTGTGCCAATGATTGTAAGTCAAGGGGCTTTGATATCACTTTTGGAACTGTGCTTACAGTTAAACCAACCGCAACAATTCCTCCTATTTGTATGTGATTCCTTCGTTGTTGTTGTTGGTTTTTTGTTTTTTTTTAAATCCTCAGGAGGAAAATGAAAACGAATGGATTTGCATCACGGATAATGCACGATCCCTTTGGCTCTTAAACCACATATTACTTGCTGTATATTTTCCACATTTACAAGGAAATGTTTTTTTTAAAAAAAAAACATACAGCGGAATGTTGTTATCACTTATTTGTCCCGACACAACGAAGGAAAAGCCCAAGAGATGCACAATCAGCCGTCAGCAATTCGACTATCAGTACTTCTCAGAAATACCCCGAGACCCAAGTCGATGTTTTCCTTTTACTCAATTGTTCATTGACTCCTTTGGTGCCTGAATGAACCATGTTCTCCACTCAGTTTATCACAGGTTAGTGGGGTGAGCGCATCATTTCTTCCCAACTGTCTCCTCCGTTGCAGAGTTGAGATTTCAAGGGAGGGTGAGTGATCCAAGTCCTTGAGTTATTGTGTTTAACCCAAGGACCAGGGAGAGAAGGAAAGTTATTGGCATCTTCTGAAGCCATGAAGGCAAGTGATCACTTGCCTTCATGGAATGCTGACATGGTTGACCAAATTGTCATCTTCTTACTGGCTGGCAGGCTGGCTGGCTGGCTTCTTTCCTTTCTTCCTTTCCTCCCTCTCCCCCTCTTTTGCCTCCTTCCCTCCCTCCCTTCCTCCCTTCCTCCCTCCCTTCCTTTTCTCCCTCTCCCCCTTTTTCCTTTCTCTCTTCCTTCCTTTCTTCCCTCCTTTCTTCTCTCCCTCTCCCCCTCTTTTTTCCTTCCTCCCTTCCTCACTCCCTCTCTTCTTCCCTCCCTTCCTTCCTTTCCTCCCTCTCCCCTTCTTTTTTCCTTCTTCTCTTCCTTCATTCCCTCCCTCTCCTCCTTTTTTTTCCTTCCTCTCTTCCTTCTTTCTTTCCTTTTTTTCTTCCTGCCTTCCTTCTATGGTTGCTTTCTAGAATTGTGAAGTCAACTTTCACTTCTTAAGTCTAGAACACAAGGTTGGCCAAAAAATGTATAAATGACATTCATTCTTCAGGTCTAGCTTGACACTGACTCTAAATGGCACCTAATATTTCTTTTAATGCAGACCTCAAGATGACAGAGCGGATCTCTTTGCTATTTTTCTCTTTTCTTTTTATCGTCCAACCTATTAGAGCTCAGAAAAACACAGAAATATCCTTTTGACACACATTTTTGTGTGTTCTAACCTTGCCAGGACTAGCTGAGCCCTAATATTATCAACTTTAGGTCATCTAAATCATTTATGACTCTGACCCGCAGCTGTAATTTGTTGTTTCCAAAACTTTCAGTATCAGTTTTGCCCGCTTTCAAGTAGAGAAAATAAACCTATAATTGAATTATATAGAGACCTGCAATATTTTCCCCGCCCCCCATTTTTGTGTGGATATAACAATGATACGGATTCAGCCCAAAGCTCTATCCTTAAAATGAGATGTCGAAATGGTTCTTCACTATTCACTTTCAGTGAAAAGAATATTTTGTTGTGCTTAAAAAAACACACACACCCTGCTTTGAAGCTCCATCAAAGCCCATAGGAATCTAGTTCCAAGATTTCAGATGCTTATTTGTTCACGCTGAGACAGTTCTTCAAAACCACTGAAACTTGTGCGCTTTCAGGAGCCACGGCTGGACAAAGGAAGACAATCGTTGACGCAGGTTGGACTGCATGCTTTGCTTCAGGTAGAAGATGATAATTGAGATGTAAAATGCAGATGGCAATCTGTGTTGGAAAACACGACGTTCTCGGGGTACGTTCCTCAGTGATCATGGGATCCCTTGAGCAATAAGGATGAGAAACAGCGCATGTGAGCTTTGTTTATCACTAGCTGATCCATGGGCTGCAGCAAACATAAGACTAATTTAGAACTTAATATCTGACAAATGCTTGGAAAAGCTGACACTAAGCTATCAAAGCAAGCTATCAAAGCAAACCATCAAGCGATTGCGAAAGCTATCAAAGCAAACATTATACATAATCACCTTTTCAACTGGGGCAGAAGGATGATCGCTGGAGACTTTATTAAAGCTTTGGAAAATAACTGTAATATGAGAGGCTGAAGACAGAAACCGGTTTATTGCCATTTTAAAGAACCATTAATTGGGCAGAAGCTCATGTTTAAAAGATAAAGCTCATTGAGCAAAGGTTGGGGGGACACTATTTAAGATGTGGTTCCTAACTGTTGATCAAACAATTTGTCTGATTTAGTGTCGTCTATATTTAAGCAGCAGGAAATTCTCCAGGGTTTCTCCCATGGTACAAAAGCACCAGAAAAGATGAGATTCAAAGACTACTAAAGTCATACTTTCCAAAGCAGTGTAAAGGCTTGAGTAATAAATCAACTAAACTGGAACTTAACTTTTGGTCTTGATTCCTCACACCTATTTTATTCTATGTACTGTATGTACTATATAGCAGGGATCTCCAACTTTGGCAACTTTAAGACTTATGGACTTTAACTTCCAGAATACCTCAGCCAGCAAAGCTACTATGTACTATTCTATGTACCCTTGTGTCAACCTCTGAGTTGGAAGTGGAGTGTAACATTCAGAAACCTTCTTGCCTATATATTCTGATTCAGGTAAATTACTTCCCCTTAGGACAGTGGTTCTCAACCTTTATAGTGCTGCGACCCCTTTAATACAATTCCCCACGATGTGGCGACCCCAACCGTAACATTATTTTCGTTTTGAATTTATCGCGCCTGAAGCCGTCTTGGCTAGCGATCTGAACTGCTTGCGATTGCCTTGAGGACGGAGGCATTAAAGCGGAGACCCCTCCCCCTATTAAGTTTATCGTGCCTGAAGCCAGATTAGGCTAGCGATTGGGAGTGATTGCAGCTGGCTTGAGAGGGAGACATCAGAGCAAAGATTTCTCTCTTTTTTAATTCATCGCGCCTGAAGCTGAATGTGGCTAGCGATTTGAAGAGCCTGCAGCTGGCTTGTGGAGTCAACCATTGGAGCGCGATTCTTCGACTCGCAATATACTTCCCATATTTCCGATGGTCTTAGGCGACCCCTGGAAAATCGTCATTCGACCCCCAACGGGGTCCCGACCCACAGGTCTTAGGAGATATACAGCATACACGTTACACCGCAGATAATCTATTCACCACTGGTAAATGAATGAGTGGGAAAGCGGAAAACCCCTTAAAGAACATTCTCTCCAAGTTTCACAAAGACGATAATAATAAAGTAGACATTTCTGGTCACGTTAAGGTCACCCTTCCTGCATGTAATATTTGTGTCAACAACGAAAAGGGCAGCAAATGAGTCTCGGACAAAGCTGGGATTTGTCTCCTCCATTTCACAGCCGATGCCAAACCCGGCTGAAGAATTTTGACAATTTGATTTGTAGGATGTGACTAATGCCTTTTTTTTAATATATAAAACTTCTTTTTTCCCCCTTTTTTTGCAGTTGTTGAAGGAAGCCTTCTGTCTGCATAGGAGAAAGAGAGATTTAAGTTATTCCTCTCACTCTTCAAAATATTTTAATCCTTCTTATATTAATGTGTTGTTCTTCAAACTTTGGGCTTGACTTTGAAGGCCTGTATTTCACAGGGGTTTCTATATTTCTATTGAGAGACAAATTCTGGTAAATTCTGTGGGAATAATTGTGGAGAAATTAGTCCCTATTTCCATAATAAGCTATCAAAAACCCAGCATGAGGAACTGTCTGAAAGTTCAGACAACTTCTTCCCTTTTTATAATTTTTTCTTTTCTTTTATAAACATACAAACATTTAATACATCAGTCATTCCTTCCGTGTGACATCTCGGTTTTTTCTTCATGGCTCCATCATTTTGTTGTTTCTTCTTTCTTCATTTCAATTTAATCAATGTAATCAATTTAATCTATTTAATCAATTTAATCTATTACAATTTTTTCACAAGCACAATATTCTAATTATACCATTTTCTTACAATTGCATATCTATATCTTTTTTTCTAATCAATGGTAAAATTGATCCCATATCTTAAAATATTCTGAATCCTCTCTTTCTTTGATCATCAAAGTTAATCTATTCATTTCTGCACAGTCTAAGATTTTTTTGATAACTTCTCCTTCCAGGGGTATTTTCTCTGCTTTCCAGTTTTGTGCAAAAACAATTCTGGCTGCTGTCATTACATGTATAATCAAATACATATTTTCTTTACTGATTTTCTCTGGAAGGGTACCCAAGTTCAGGCAACTTCTGTAGTTGTGCTTCGTAGATTCCTCCAAAGATTTTGTGGCTTCTAGATACTTCCTTCCATCAGACTGCGTGGTCCAGATAGGGGTGTTTGTAAGATTTAAAACTTCCTACATGCCAAGTTTGTGGATAGAAAAATACAATGAGTGGGAAGATAAAAACAATAGAAGATTATAAAAGATAGGCGGAAAACTGTCAAAAGCCTTGTCAACATCTGGGAAAATATGACAATGCCTGATGCAATTCATCCGTCTTAACACAAGGCACTCCAGAGAAGGAGGACGCGTAGCCGAAAAGACAACACAAAATGAAAACAGTCTGTAGAAGTAGTACATTGTTTCCCCATAGAGAAAACCGTCTCATTTTAATAGTGTCACCCAACCGAAAGCATAGTAGTCGATTAAATGTTTCAGATGATTAGTAGAGTATAAATCAATTAAGTTGGCCCAGATTTGTGGATAATGCATTGTTTCGTAAGACCTATAATTGCAGAAAAGATATTTCCGGTGTGCTTTTTACTAAGGGGTTCCTTTTACAGATGTATTTCCCATCTTAAAGTAATTAGTGAGTCTTTGAAGAAATCACATGTTCTGTAAATGAAGAGCAAAATCTCCATCAAGCTGAGTCATGGTGCGGTTTGTAGAGCAAAAATATGGATTGTGGTGACCATTCCTTTGCTCTAGATATTTTTATTTTATTTTATAAATCCTTCCATTATAGGTCCTTCCATAAATCCATGCATCTCTGATAGACTTCAAAGGTTCTTAATCCCAGGTAGATTTTTCCTATGGAAGTGTGACTCTAAATGCACAAGTACAGTATCTGTGATACCTTGCTCAGTAGTAGTAGCTGTGAGAGGGATCTTGGAGTCCTAGTGGACAACCATTTAAATATGAGCCATCCGTGTGCAGCAGCTGCCAAAAAAGCCAACACAGTTCTAGGCTGCATAAACAGAGGGATAGAATCAAGATCACTTGAAGGGTTAATACCACTTTATAAGGCCTTGGTAAGGCCACACTTGGAATCCTGCATTCAGTTTTGGTCGCCACGATGTAAAAAGGATGTTGAGACTCTAGAAAGAGTGCAGAGAAGAGCAACAAAGATGATTAGGGGACTGGAGGCTGAAACCTATGAAGAACGGTTGCAGAAACTGGGTATGTCTAGTCTGATGGAAAGAAGGACTAGGGGTGACATGGCAGCAGTCTTCCAATATCTCAGGGGCTGCCACAAAGAAGAGGGAGTCAAGCTATTCTCCAAAGCACCTGAGGGCAGGACAAGAAGCAACGGGTGGAAACTAATCAATGGGAGAAGCAACTTAGAACTAAGGAGAAATTCCCTGACACTTAGAACAATTAACCAGTGGAACTACTTGCTTCCAGAAGTTGTGAATGTTCCAGCACTGGAAGTTTTTAAGACGATGTTTGATAACCATTTGTCTGCAGTGGTGTGGGGTTTCCTGCCGAAGCAGGGGGTTGGACTAGGAGACCTCCAAGGTCCCTTTCAACTCTGTTATTCTATTCTAAATAAGCCATTTGTTTCTCCAAAATTATGATTAGCTTGAGTAATGGTCTCTTGGACATGTCAATGATCCTCACAGTGAGCCCTGTGTTCTTGCCTCAGTTTTAAGTCACATTTAAGCTCTGCTAGATCTTGGTTTCAAGACTTGTACCTAAGCCAGGATCTCTTTTAACAAAGTAGGAGATGATTCTTCTGCCTTAACATAACATAACATAACATAACATAACATAACATAACATAACATAACATAACATAACATAACATAACATAACATAACATAACATAACATAACATAACATAACATAACATAACATAACATAACATAACAACATAATAACAGAGTTGGAAGGGACCTTGGAGGTCTTCTAGTCCAACCCCCTGCCGAGGCAGGAAACCCTACACCGTTTCAGACAAATGGCTATCCAACATTTTCTTAAAAATTTCCAGTGTTGGAGTATTCACAACTTCTGCAGGCAAGTTGTTCCATCTTAGCAGACAATGGCCCAATTGAAACAAAGCCAGCGGTTGAACGCTTGGATTGAGTTGCCATTCTGATAGTGTCTTAAAAACAAGATAGTTTTATTGAAAAGTTTTATTTACCCAAGGATATAAGTCCTTATCCACATCCTCCAGACACCTTAGACTGTTTGTGTAGATGGGAAATTGGAGTGGATTAACTACCAATCCCAATAAGCAACAGTGCGAATTCAATCAGAAAACCATGAAGTACTGGGAATTCTCCACAGTGGCAAAAAGTGAGAAGATACTAACAAGATAAGTTTAAAAAAAAAAAAAAAGGTTAATTGCGACAACGCTAGGTATTTGTGGCCGTTAACAATACACACTTGAGAACTGGTAGCATTAAGCACTGGGAGTCACTTTCTTTTAACCGTGTTTGGGTTAAAATGACAGTTTGGTTACAATTCTAAGTCCCTTTGGTTTAGATCCAGGGTTCTGCTTAATCTACGGCAACAGGGAAATTCATCCACCCCTCACTGAATATTTTGCATAAGTATATAATATTCATAATATGCATAAGCATTGACCCAATCGGTAGGGTGAATCTTATCCAACTCATTGACTGCAATGGCAAACTCATTTGTTGTTCATGAACCGTAGCTGCGACATGACCAGTCAGATAGAAGTGGTAATTTGGATAAAGAGGGTTGTAACCCTACCTCTCTTCCAGATCTTTGCTTCCAAATCCCTGCTATCCTGCTTGTCAATGCATCAATTTATGCTTCCATCTAATTGTGCCTGGCTTAAAGTACCCATAAGGGAATCATTTCTCCTTTGCTGTGAAACCCAGGCGTGTTCACCCAGGTGCTAAACGTAACATAATATCAATATTTACTGATTGACTAATTTGGGGCAATTTTTAGCTTCATCAAATTTTGATTTCAATATGCTCCAATTGAGAAACAGCCAGCAAATTGAATGAAAAAGCCGAGTGCTGTTCTTTGGATATGTGTCACCGAGACGTCTTCGGACAGCTCTGGCTCTTCGGCTTTGAAACGGAGATGAGCACCGCCCCCTAGAGTTGGAAATGATTAGTACATACGTGCGAGGGGAACCTTTACCTTTACAAAGGAAGCAGACACCGTTCATATATTGGATCCTTCCCCTCCCCCCAAATCTGGCTTGTTTCGTCCAACATTTCTGGAGCAGAAATGAGCAAAAGTTTTAGTGGTTAGCGATCACAACAAACCCAACAATTTTTGGTTAACTTATGGGTCAAAAAATGGTCAGATAATCCGATATATTCATATTTGTTCACCTTTCATATCGCTAACCTTTGTTCGCCTAAATTTTGACTCTGTCCTCGGAGTCACAGTTTACGATTGTTGATGAACAATATGTCAGGGTTCCAAGTCACACACCCAGTGGAATCAAAATTACAAGGCAGGTACATTCCCCAAAGTATACATTTATTACTATTATTTATAAATAGGAGCCAGCCATGTGCCGCAGCTGCCAAAAAAGCCAACACAGTTCTAGGCTGCACAAACAGAGGGATAGAATCAGTCGTGGGATTCAAGTAATTTAACAACCAGTTCTCTGCCCTAATGATTTCTTCCAACAACCAGTTTGCCAAACTGCTCAGAAAGTTAACAACCGGTTCTCCCGAAGTGGTGCAAATTGGCTGAATCCCACCACTGGATAGAATCAAGATCACGTGAAGGGTTAATACAACTTTATAATGCCTTGGTAAGGCCACACTTGGAATCCTGCATTCAGTTTTGGTCGCCACGATGTAAAAAAGATGTTGAGACTCTAGAAAGAGTGCAGAGAAGAGCAACCAAGATAATTAGGGGACTGGAGGCTAAAATATATGAAGAATGATTGCAGGAACTGGGTATGTCTAGTTTAATGAAAAGAAGGACTAGGGGAGACATGATAGCAGTCTTCCAATATCTTAGGGGCTGCCACAAAAAAGAAGGAGTCAATCTATTCTCCAAAACACCTGAGGGAAGGACAAGAAGCAATGGATGGAAACTAACCAAGGAGAGAAGCTACCTGGAACTAAGGAAAAATTTCCTGACAGTGAGAACAATTAATCAGTGGAACAACTTGCCTCCAGAAGTTGTGGATGCTCCAACTCTGGAAGTTTTTAAGAAGATCTTGGATAACCATTTGTCTGAAGTGGTGTAGGGTTTCCTGCCTGAGCAGGGGGTTGGACTAGAAGAGCTCCAGGTTCCCTCCCTACTCTGTTTATTCTATTCTATTCTATTCTATTCTATTCTATTCTATTCTATTCTATTCTATTCTATTCTATTCTATTCTATTCTGGCATGTCATTTTGGCACTGGAGAAACCCAACTCTAAACCCCCCTCGGTTTTCCCCCTAGTTAAAAGTAAAGCTTTCCTTTCCCTGCCCATGCAGCCCATCACTCGGTCCAATCAGGTCACAGTCCAAGGGTCACGTGGTCTCAGTTCCCTCCTCCTCGTGCCTGGTGGGAAAGTCCTTGGTTCTCAGAGGAAAGAATTTTATTTTGGCTACAATCCCCACAGAGGTGGGATTCACCTACCTTCACTACCGGTTCGCATATGCGAGTGCATGCACCACCTTCTGCGCATGCTCAGCCTTCTGTGCATGCGCCCAACCTCGAAAATGTGACTAAATAGGACGGCATTATGTCTGGGTGGGTGGGCGGGGCATACCGCAGTTGCTGCTGCCAGTTCGTCCAAACCGGACAGAACCGGCTGAATTCCACCAGCTATCCCTTACCTCCCTCTCCCGCTTCCCATTCCCACAACTCAACTCATCTCCGCTATGGCATCCTGAAGAGGCCAGGGGGAAAATGGTTCCAGGGCTGACACAATAGTAATTTTCACCTTGTAGAATAGAATTTTGTAGCACACTCTCCGAATCCTGGGCCACTCATGTTAATTCAATTTATCTCGTACTTGAGGCACGATTTATTTTCCCCTGGAAATTTTCCTATTAAATGGCTGAACTAAATGGATCAACCAGCAACAATCTGACTTACTTCTTTGTCTGAAAATAAGTATGAAAACAATGCGTTGAGAGGCAAGTCGCTTTACAGTAAATGGAAGGGAAGTTATTTCTCGTAACTCACTGTATTACGGGAGATTGAATTATAACCTGCTTAGGATAATTGAATGAAGCTACTACTTCTCTTAGTTTCTTACAGACTACCAGTCCCCAGTAATGATTTTATCTTCCTACTTGAACACATATATATATTTAGCTTAGTCCGGGGTTCTTAGCTTGATAAATCTTCTCAGAGATAAAATATGGAGTAGAGTTGTTATTCTTTTTCTTTCTTTCTTTCTTTCCCACAGTTGGAAGGAAATCAGAAAATTGCCTTGATCCACAAACACTTTACTTTAGAAATAAGATGCCAGGAATGATCATCTCGCTGATTTTTGAGTTGTGATACCGGCCAATGTTCATGATCAAGAGACAGAAATCGGGCAGTAACGACACAAATAGTGTCAAACTAAACAGAATCCAAGGGAGCTAAACTTCAGAGTCTCGCAAACTGAAAGGAAATCTTCAAAATTGGGATTTGTTCAAGTGTATTACTGTTCAATGATAATTTTATATATAAAGGGTGCAGAGAAGAGCATCCTGGATGATCAGGGGGCTGGAGACTAAAACATATGAAGAAAGGTTGCAGAAACTGGGCCTGGCTAGTCTGGTGAAGAGAAGGACCAGGGGCAGAAGTGAAATCTAGCAGGTTTTGACAGGTTCTGGAGAACCGGTAGAGGAAATTTTGAGCAGTTCAGAAAACCGGTAGCGGAAACTTTGAGTAGTCCAGAGAACCGGCAAATACCACCTTTGGCTGGCCCCAGAGTGGGGTGGGAATGGAGATTTTGCAAAATCCTTCACCCAGGAGTGGGGAGAGAATGGGGATTTTGCAATATCCTTCCCCTGCCACGCCCACCAAGACACACCCACAGAACTGGTAGTTAAAAAAAATGGATTTCACCACTGACCAAGGGAGACAGGATAGCAGTCTTCCAATATTTGAGGGGCTGCTACAGAGAGGAGGGGATCAAGCTATTTTCCAAATCACCCGAAGGCCAGGCAAGGAATAATGGATGGAAACTGAACAAAGGGAGATTCAACCTAGAAATAAGGAGAAATTTTCTGACAGAGCAATCAACCTGTGGAACAGAAGTTGCCTTCAGAAGTTGTGGGAGCTTCATCACTGGAGGCTTTCAAGAAGAGACTGGACTGCCATCTGACAGAAATGGTGTAGGGTCTCCTGCTTGGGCAGGGTGTTGGACTAGATGACCTACAAGGTCCCTTCCAACTCTTGTTAATCTGTATCTGAATCTGTACAACTTACATCAAACTCCCCCCTTGATCAAAGCAGGCTTTATTTCTGTTTTAAGAAGGGGAGAGGTTGTTAGACAAGTATTTATACCGTATTGTTAGCAAACAGAAGCTCCAGGTGACTTGCTGATACACTGAAGGTCAATTTCGGTCTGCTAGCCACTCCAGAATTTTCTTTTCTGCTCTTATTTATTTCCTATTACCATATCTATTCATATGAATTATATTTAAATCTATCTTCCAGGAGAAGGGAATATATATAGCTCAGGGTTGAAATTGAGAGCCTTGGTGCTCTCTGAGCTTGGTGGTTTTCTTGCAGGTGTTTCATGACCTAACTGGTAACATCATCAGTGCTAGGTGGGATTTGTGATGTTGATGAGGAGGAGGATGAGGATGATGATGATGATGAGGAGGAGGAGGAGGACTGTGGGGACCTTGGTGCTCTCTTAACTTGGTGGTTTTCTTGCAGGTGTTTCATGACCCACCTGGTAACATCATTAATGCTAGGTGGGATTTGTGATGATGATGATGAGGAGGAGGAGGACTGTGGGGACCTTGGTGCTTTCTGAACTTGGTGGTTTTCTTGCAGATGTTTCATGACCCACCTGATAACATCATCAATGCTAGGTGGGATTTGTGATGATGATGATGATGTTGTTATTGATGATGATGAGGAGGAGGAGGAGGAGGAGGAGGACTGTGGGGACCTTGGTGCTCTCTGAGCTTGGTGGTTTTCTTGCAGGTGTTTCATGACCCACCTGGTAACATCATTAACGCTAGGTGGGATTTGTGATGATGATGATGAGGAGGAGGAGGAGGAGGAGGACTGTGGGGACCTTGGTGCTTTCTGAACTTGGTGGTTTTTTTGCTGGTGTTTCGTGACCCAACTGGTAACATCATCAATGCTAGGTGGGATTTGTGATGATGATGATGATATTGTTGTTGTTGTTGTTGATGATGATGATGATGAGGAAGAGGAGGAGGAGGAGGACTATGGGGACCTTGGTGTTCTCTGAACTTGGTGGTTTTCTTGCAGATGTTTCATGACCCACCTGATAACATCATCAATGCTAGGTGATTGATATGATGATGATGTTGTTATTGATGATGATGATGATGATGATGATGATGATGATGATGATGAGGAGGAGGAGGAGGAGGAGGAGGAGGAGGAGGAGGAGGAGGAGGAGGAGGACTATGGGGACCTTGGTGCTCTCTGAGCTTGGTGGTTTTCTTGCAGGTGTTTCGTGACCCAACTGGTAACATCATCAGTGCTAGATGGGATTTGTGATGATGATGAGGAGGAGGAGGAGGAGGATGTTGTTGTTGATGATGATGATGATGAGGAGGACTATGGGGACCTTGGTGTTCTCTAAACTTGGTGGTTTTCTTGCAGATGTTTCATGACCCACCTGGTGACATCATCAATGCTAGGTGGGATTTGTGATGATGATGATGATGATGACGATGACGATGTTGTTGTTGTTGTTGATGATGAGGAGGAGGAGGAGGAGGACTATGGGGACCTTGGTGCTCTCTGAGCTTGGTGGTTTTCTTGCAGATGTTTCATGACCCAACTGGTAACATCATCAGTGCTTGATGAAATTTGTGGTGGTGGTGGTAATAAGGAGGAGGGGGAGGAGGGGGAGGAGGAGGACTGTGGAGTCCTTGGTGTGCTCTGAGCTTGGTGGTTTTCTTACAGATGTTTCACTGCCCAACTAGGGAACATCATCACTGTTGTTACAGCTAAGTGTGTGTGTGTGTATTCTACCTGCCCTACTCTACTCCTCCCTCCTTGTAGAAGAGTCTTGTTATGAAATGATGAGATGTGCTCAACACAACTTGTTAGGAGTCTTCCAAGTATCTCTTCTCCTGCACCAACCTTAATGAATTTCGACTGGGTTCTCAAGTGTAACTTAAGGATTAATCAAGATTCCATCTAATAAGGAAGCTTTATTTTTGGGTGTCTCCCACCTCCACCAACACAATCTGATTTGAACGTCATAAGGCAATTAATCATGCACTTTAGTGCCTCGTTTGGCAGTCATTTATTCCGTTCCCAGGAAGCAAATTACATAAAAGCGACAGCGTGCCAATGCAAACTTTGTAATTAAAAATAAAATAAAATCTAAAGTTTGCACCACAGCTATTCATTGGCGGTCAAATGGGGATTGTTTCCCTCTAAGCTTATTTCTTTATAAAATGTATTTATCCTTCTGCTTTCTCAGATAATGAAGCTGATGAAAGGGTTAGCTTTTGCACCCCGATCTAATGCATTCCCTTTTGAGTTTCATAGACAAAATTAAGATAACAGTCGTTTGCTCTGAATATTATATATGGCTTTATTCCATGGTTGTGTGTGATTTAAAAACAGGGGATATAAGCCCATTAGTTTTAATGAATCCCAAAGAACAAATATTGTTGCTTTTAGAATTGTACATGTAAGAGAATATTTATGTTGCATCACATTGTGGAACCCTTTGCTGATCTCAGAAAGTAAGAACAGATAGACCCGGTTAATATTTGAGTAGGGCTGTAGGGAGGGAAGTTGAGGAGGGGGAAAAGACCACGAAGAAGAGAATGATATTGATAAATGGAAGAGAAGATTTGTATCTCAGGGTTGAACTGTGAGGTCCTTGCTGGTCTCTGAACTTGGTTGTTTTCTTGCAGACATTTCATGGCCAAACTAGGTAACAACATCAGTGTTAGAAGGGAATGGAGTCTGTGGAGAAGAGGAGGAGGAGGAGGAGGAGGAGGAGGAGGAGGAGGAGGAGGAGGAGGATATATTCTGGACCAGGATATATCATCAAAAGGACAATTGTGATGGCATGAGAAGGACAATTTAATGAGCTGGTGGAAATGATGATTAAAATAGAAACAGTTACAATTGCAAAATAATCAGAAATTCTTGTTTTAGGGGGCTGGCGAAAGGGATAATGAAATAATCATCAACAGGGACCAAAAATAACACGAAATAAATGGCTGCCTTAGCCTTGATTAGCTGAGTTTAGCAGAGTTTTATTCCTGAAGGTATTATTTCGCCCCAAAGGAAACAGATGGCCTACTATTTCTAAGGCGTGTGGAAACTTTTCTATACTGTTGCATTAAACAAGCAGAAGCTTTACAAAACCCAGAAATTCTTGTAATATTCCAATGAAAGCTCCTGGGCTGAATTTATATGATGCTTTCTGGTTGCATGGAGATCCAGAATTATCTGAAATAATAAAGATTGGATCCTACAACATTAACCTGGGATGTGTACAGGCAATCCTTGGCTTAGAACAGTTCATTTAATGATCGTTCAAAGCAGGGGTGGGCTTCAAAAAATTTAGCAAAAAATTTAGTTCTCTGCCTGGTTGCTGGGTGGGCATGGCCTAGTCAGCCTCCTGCACCATGGCAGGGCATTTTTGCCCTCTCTGGGCTCTGGAGGCTTTTCTTGAGCCTCCGGGAGGGCAAAAGCGGCTTCCCCAGGCTCTGGAGGCCGAACTTCCGGTAGGCCCATTTTTCGCCCTCCCCAAGCCTCCACACACACCCTGCACTTATCTGCATCCAAAATGGGCCATGTGGGATTCCTGGGCAGGGTGGGCAGGGCGGGGTGGGGCCAGCCAGGAGTGGGATTTGGGGGTTCTCCAAACTTCACAGAATCTTAGCTAGAGGTTCTCCTTAATCCCTGAAAACCCCCAGCTGGCCACTCCTGGTTCAAAGTTACAACAGCACTGAACAATGGGACATAGGATCGTTTTTCACAGTTACAACCTTAGCAGCGCGCCGTCATCATGCGATCAAAATTCAGATGCTTGGCAACCGATTCACATTTATGACGATCGCAGTGTCCCAGGGTCATGTGATCTCCCCCCACCATTGTCACCTTCTGACAAGATAAGTCGAGGGGCTCAGTTAAGAACCATGTTCCTAACTTATGAACTACAGTGAGAACCATCCACCCATGGAAGAGAAGTTGCCTTCGGAAGTTGTGGGAGCTTCATCCCTGGAGGCTTTCCAGAAGAGACTGCCCTCTGTCAGAAATGGTATACGGTCTCCTGCTTGGGTGGGGGGTTGGACTAGATGACTGTTTTGTCCCCCTCGCCTCAGTCCGAGCGATGACTTAATTAGCCGGCAACTATCAGCTCTGGCAACAAACTAGCGAGCGTCTGCCAAGTGTCTCTGTTATCTCTCTTGATGCCGATGAGTCAACCGGGAACAAACAGTACTTCAGCTCTAGTTAAGCAGTTGATTTGCTTGCCACGAAGGGGTATAGCAGCCCTGCTGCTTTTATATCCTGTAGGATGTGACTCCATGACTCAGCACTTCCTAGGCCTGCCCCACCCCTGCTTCTGTTGTTCTCGCCTCTCCTGCCTACGAAACCTAGGGTCCAGCCAGGCCTGATTGCCATCAGCTGGGTCTGGAGGCATGGCCGGGGGGGGGGAAGAGTCAGGGGACAGAGGCCTCGTTATCTCCTCCACCTGGCCTGCCTCTGGCTCCTGGAGCTGAACCAGGGAAGCCGGTGCTCCCAAGGTAAGTCCTGATGGCCCTTCCCCCTCACTTTCCAAGTCACTTTCTGGCAGGGGGCCCGGCTCGGAGGGCGCAGACACAACAATGACCTACAAGGTCCCTTCCAACTCTGTTAATCTGAATCTGATTCACTTAATCACTAGGGCTAGAAAAGTTGTAAAATGGGCAAAACCCACTTAACCAATGTCTCACATAAATTTGGGGTTAAATTGTAGTCATACGTTGAGGGCTGCCTGTACATTTGCCTTCGTTTGTAAAAAAAATAAAGAACTTCCTGATGGACTTATCCAAAGATATTCTGAAGGTAGAACTGACCTTGTACAGAAGTCGCTACTGCAGTTTGAACGGAAATGCAATAATGCTTAAATGTAGATACTGTTTTTATAAAAAAAACTGGATCTGTACAGATCCTTCTGCATTTACAAAGATTCCAAAACCCATTTTCTTTCTTTTTTTGTCGACATGCCAAGGGATGTCGAGTCATAAAACACAATGATGCAACGCAAGATCCAATCACTGGAAAGGTTGCCCTTTGGATCAGCAGATTTCTGAATTAGTCTCGTCTTTTCAAAAAATGGATTTACAAACAGAACATCTGGAAGAAGGGCTGAGAAAAATTAGATCCGTGTTATTGGTAACCAAGGGAGATGTAGCAGAGTAATTAAATTAATTTGAGCCATTCATGCTTGAGGCTTTCTTTTTAAGCAAGGATCTTGAAATGGATAAGGACAACATATGTTGGAATATCTGAAAGAATTTTGGAGACGGCCCAGCTGAATTGAAGAACTCGTCGCAAAATCTGTTTATGGGGGGAAAAAACGATCCCTCTTGGTTTGTTTTAGTTATGCATTTGAACAAATGATCTGTGGCTTAAAAAAGCATGGGTAAGAGATTTTTTTTGTTATTGTTAGTTGCAAAGTTGTGTCCGACTCATCATGACCCCATGGACAACATTCCTCCAGGCCTTCCTGTCCTCTACCATCCTCTGGAGTCCATTTAATCTCATGCCAACTGCTTCAGTGACTCCATCCAGCCACCTTGTTCTCTGCCGTCCCCTTCTTCTTTTGCCCTCAATCATTCCCAGCATTAGGCTCTTCTCCAGTAAGTCCTTCCTTCTCATTAGGTGGCCAAAGTATCATCTTCAGGATCTGGCCTTCTAAAGAGCAGTCAGAGTTGATCTCCTCTAGGACTGACTGGTTGGATCGCCCTGCAATCCAAGGGACTCACAGGAATCTTCTCCAGCACCAGAGTTCAAAGGCCTCAATTCTTTGGTGCTCAGCCTTCCTTATGGTCCAACTTTCTTTTGCAACTAGGGAAACCATATCCTTGACTATATACACTTTTTTGAGATTTTACTCAAAGGTAAATCCTGTTGAGTTCAACGTTCAACTGGTATTTATCCCTGTGCAAGTGTAAAATGAATAAAATAAAAACCTGTTCCAAAGAAACTCCATAAAGCAGGAATCCAAAGATGCTTGTATTAGACTTTTGAAGTTAAATACTCAAAGCTGCCCATCTAGTTTATTTGTGTTTTCAAATTCTATGGGATCTTTGGTGCCACCTGACCTTGATTGTTTTTGTGCAAACGTTTCATGATCCAACTAGGTAATATCATCAGTGCTAGAAAGAGTTTGCTGTTATTTATATACAAGTGGCTTGTCTTGTCCATGTTGGAAGAAGTATTCTTGGTTAAGCTGTTGTCTATTGTTCTTTGGCCTGTGTTGGTAGCTCATTGAATGATTGTTGATCTAGTATAATCTTAGCTTATCTGGATGTATGTTGCTGGCAAGAAGGTGTTTTTTCTTTTTCTTTTGCAGTGGATTTATCTCTATGTGCTTCTAAATTCTCCCACATTCAAATCTTCCTCCTCTTCTTCCTCCACGGCTTTTGGTTATTATTAGGACTTCCTTAAGAGTTCGTAACCTTCCTCTGTTAAAGAAATCACATCTCTTTATTAAAAATGGACAAAGTGTAGGAGAAGACCAGGCTGAGACGAGGGAGGGATTAAATGCATCATCAGTCATGAGTCCTTGCGTGCCCACAAGAGATCTAAATTCTAAATTCTGGAATGTGCAGAAATGGATAGGTTAATTCTAAAAAAATCAAAGAAAAAGAAGATTTGGAATATTTTATAATATGGGAACTATTTTACAAATGGTTAGTTGACAGATACAGAGGTTAAGATGAGTGGATTTATGTGAAATATGGACTACATGAGAAAGAAAATATGAGTAAATTATTTTGATGATTATATAATTAATACCGTAATGGAACATTGTATACTTTTCAATAACAATTGATATTATCGCATATATGTTTATATGTACATGATTATAACGATTATGATGATGTTTATATTTTAACACTTTGGACACCTAGAAAACACACTGTTGAGTATAGAAATGGAATTTGTGATATAAAACAATAAAAAAAATATTTATACAAGGAGATTTAAGCATTTAGCCCACCTTGAATGCTTTTCTTATCTCCCGCCAATTTCCTTTGACCGTTAGTAGTTCAGATTCTTGTAGAGAGTTTAAGCACGCAATAAATCTTTATACTCATTTGAACTGCCTGGATCTCCTGATTTCCTTGACACAAAGTCAAGGGTCCTTGAGTGGCTCAGACTGCTAAGACAGTCTGTTATTAACAGCAGCTGCTTGCGATTACTGCAGGTTCAAGTCCCACCAGGCCCAAGGTTGACTCAGCCTTCCATCCTTTATAAGGTAGGTAAAAATGAGGACCCAGATTGTTGGGGGCAATAAGTTGACTTTGTATATAATATACAAATGGATGAAGACTATTGCTTAACACAGTGTAAGCCAGCCTGAGTCTTCGGAGAAGGGCGGGATATAAATGCAAAAAAAAAAAAGTTCCTTCAGGCTGAATCAGGTGACTCTAAGGGTATATTTATTTCAGAAATAAAAAAAAAAATTAGGTGACTATTGTTGGAGTTAAAGAAAGGAGGTAAAAAATCCTCAACCCCTTGAATACTGAGAACAGCTAGCCCAGAAATCTGAAGTAAGCACTTGTTTACAAAATGTTTCCTTTGAACACTCAAGTGTTATGTGTGATTAATACCGAAGAAAATGTGGGGCCTCTGTTTAAGAAGAGTTATTCTTTATCTAGGAGCAATTACATTAAGGCTGATTGAAAAAAATATATAGAAGAAATAACTCTTAGTATGGCATTATTATCTGCTTTCTGGACAGTCAGTAATTGTCTGCTGTCATAAGAGTTTGGGGCTTATTATATGCTTCAGTAACTCAATCTACTTTATAGCATTTTTCCAAAACTTTGCAAAGGCATTTTTACTTTCAACAGATTCGCCCCCACACGTGATAAGAGTGGCATGTTTTGTGGATCATTCAAAGACCACACTTGAAATACTGCCTCCAGTTTTGGTCGCCATGATGTAAAAAAGATGTTGAGATTCTAGAAAGAGCGCAGAAAAGAGCAACCAGGATGATTAGGGGACTGGAGGCTAAAACATATCAGAATGGTTGCAGGAATTGGGAAGGTCTACTTTAATGAAAAGAAGGACAAAGGGCTGACATGATAGCAGTCTTCCAATGTCTAAGGGGTGCCACAAAGAAGAGGGGTCAACCCAGGGGTGAAATCCAGCAGGTTCTGGAGAACCAATAGAGGAAATTTTGAGCAGTTCAGAGAACCGGAAGTGGAAATTTTGAGTAGTTTGGAGAACCAGCAAACACCACCTCTGGCTAGCCCCAGAGTGGAGTGGGAATGGAGATTTTGCAATATTCTTCTCCCAGGAGTGAGGAGGGAATGGAGATTTTGCAATATCCTTCCCCCAGGAGTGGGAGGGGGGAATGGGGATTTTGCAGTATCCTTCCCCCAGGAATGGGATGAGAATGGAAATTTTGCAATATCCTTCCCCTGCCACGTCCACCAAGCCACTCCTAACAAGCCACACCACACCCACCAAGCCACACCCACAGAACCGGTAGTAAAAAAATTGATGGTGAGAACAATTCATCAGTGGAACAACTTGTCTCCAGAAGTTGTGGATGCTCCAACCCTGGAAGTTTTTAAGAAGATGTTGGATAACCATTTGTCTGAAGTGGTGTAGGGTTTCCAGCCTGAGCAGGGGGTTGGACTAGAAGACCTCCAAGGCACTGGTGAAATGTAAAATTTGTTACTACTGGTTCTGTGGGCATGGCATGGTAGGGGAGGTAATGTGACTGGGTGGGCGTGGATTTGAATAATGATGGGGGACCTGGTGTTAAAAAAAGGTGGTGATCAGGTTAAATAAATAGAGCAGTCCTAGCTGGAATTCCATATCCTCTTCGTGTTGTCCATCTGTTAAAATGAGTCTCGGTTCCACTGCTACACATCTGTTTCCAGATGCTTCAAGTTGCTTTCCTAGAAAGCCACGACAGTTTTATCCAGGAGTAAAACACAGATTCATCTCAAATCCATCTTGTTCATTATGGCCTTATTATGTTGATGGACAGGGTTGGTTAGTGGTGGTGGGAACCATCTTCTGTAAATTATTTGGTGACCACTTCAGGGTTATTGCAGCTCGTTCACTGCTCCTCGTTGTTCTGTTTAATGTCTCTCTTCATTGAAGAAATGCAGCTCTTGAGATTCTTCAATTGTGACATTGCCAAATGTTTGATTCCTGGAAGGACCTCCTTATCGGCTGAATTGCTTTAAGAGAGGAGCCCTTGTAATGAAGAAGTATGGCGGAGGGAGTTGAATTAACTCAATGAGCGAGTCAGATTCAGTCTGCTCTCCAGAGACAGAAAATTGTCAAAGTTCTTAAAAGCTTCCTTCCTTTCTTAGTTCCCTCCTTCCTTCCTCATCAAAATCTTTCTTTCTTTCTTTCTTTCTTTCTTTCTTTCTTTCTTTCTTTCTTTCTTTCTTCTTTCCCTCCTTCCTTCCAACCTTTTTTCCTTCCTTCCTTTTTCTTCTTTCCTTCCACCCCTCCTTCTTCTTTCTTTCTTTCTTTCTTTCTTTCTTTCTTTCTTTCTTCTTTCCCTCCTTCCTTCCAACCTTCCTTCCACCCCTCCTTCCTCCCTCCCTCCCTCTTTCTTTCTTTCTTTCTTTCTTTCTTTCTTTCTTTCTTTCTTTCTTTCTTTCTTTCTTCTCCTTCTATCCCTCCCTCCCTCCTTCCTCCCTCCTTCCTCCCTCCCTTCTTCCTTTCTTCCTTTCTTCTATTCCTCCTTCCTTCCTTCCTTCCTTGTCTTGTCCTTGTCTTTCTTTCTTTTCTTTTCTTTCTTTCCTCCTTCCTTCCAACCTTCCTTCCACCCTCCTTCCTCCCTCCCTCCCTCTTTCTTTCTTTCTTTCTTTCTTTCTTTCTTTCTTTCTTTCTTTCTTTCTTTCTTTCTTCTCCCTTCTATCCCTCCCTCCCTTCCTCCTTTCTCCCTCCCTCCCTTCTTCCTTTCTTCCTTTCTTCTATTCCTCCTTCCTTCCTTCCTTCCTTGTCTTGTCCTTGTCTTTCTTTTCTTTTCTTTTCTTTTCTTTTCCTTTCCTTTCCTTTCTTTTCTGTTCTGTTCTGTTCTTTCTGTCTTCCACCTCCAAATTCTGTAGTGGAAAGACTACTACTGCAGAACCAGATTTTTTTTGTGGGGGGAGGGGGCAGAACTTCAGCAAGAGCTATTTTGTTCCTGACTAGGTAACCTCTTCAAACCACATTGATGATGTTACCCGTTTGGTCATGAAACATCTGCAAGAATAGAATAGAATAGAATAGAATTCTTTATTGGCCAAGTGTGATTGGACACACAAGGAATTTGTCTTGGTGCAGATGCTCTCAGTGTACATAAAAGAAAAGATACCTTCATCAAGGTATAACATTTACAACACAAATGATGGTCAATATATCAATATAAATCATAAGGATTACCAGCAACAAAGTTACAGTCATACAGTCATAAGTGGAAAGAGATGGGTGATGGGAATGATGAGAAGATTAATAGTAATGCAGACTTAGTAAATAGTCTGACAGTGTTGATGGAATTATTTGTTTAGCCGAGTGATGGCGTTCAGGAAAAAACTGTCCTTGTGTCTAGTTGTTCTGGTGCGCAGTGCTCTATAGCATCGTTGTTTTGAGGGTAGGAGTTGAAACAGTTTATGTCCAGGATGTGAGGGGTCTGTAAATATTTTCATGGCCCTGTTCTTGATCTGTGCAGTAATCAGGTCCTCAATGGAAGGCAGGTTCCACTGAGCTCAAGTGAGCACCAAGGACCCCCTCAGAGCCAAGGTGGTAGTTGTGATGGTGTAATCATCTCCTTCCACCTAATTTTTAATGCCATGATTTCCACCTTTACTATATATTTTTTTTAATCATCTCCACCTTCCATATAAGCGTTCTTTGAAATTCTGGACATCAAGACATCAGAAAACAAAAATTGAAGGAGAACTGTGGGAAACATGGTCGGACAATTTATCCGCCTCGTGTTAATTCAGACCTACATTTGTTACCTGTCATCCCGAATTTGTTATTCTCCAATCTGTCACAAAGTTTGCATATTGTAATGCCCTTCTTTGTCTCTTCCCTGCCCTCCTGTCCAAATCTTCCATTGCACATTTATATTATTCCTCCACACATGTTCATTTCCGACTGACAGAAATTCATTTGCTACCTGACAGTGTGCCATATTACTTTGAAAATGCGCGGAGCATCTTTTCACTTTGGCGTGTGGTGTGAGCATGAATTTAGATAGATGTTCTGGAACTTTAGGGCAGTAAATCGTGGTTTTAAAGGATGATATTCAGGTAGAGGACAGGATGTTCGGCTAGAAGCCATGGCTTCCTTCGGGATGACCCGATTTAGCCAGCCTCAAAATTGGCTGGAAGAGCTCTTAGTGGATGTTTTTATGACGTCCCAATAAATGTGGTGGATTTTGGTTCAGATTGGAAGTTTTCAGTGACAGTTCATTGGCTTTGTTTTTCTAGAATCAATAGGGCAGGGAGGGAGGGAGGGAGGGAGGAAAAGAGAGAGGTGAAGAAGGTGAAGGGAAAGGAAGGGAAGGGAAGGGAAGAAGAGTAGAGTAGAGTAGAGTAGAGGAAAGGAAAGGAAAGGAAAGGAAGGGAAGGGAAGGGAAAGGAAAGGAAAGGAAAGGAAAGGAAAGGAAAGGAAAGGAAAGGAAAGGAAAGGAAAGGAAAGGAAAACTATTGGGAAGGAAGGAAGGAAGGAAGGAAGGGAAAGGCAAGGCAAGGCAAGGCAAGGCAAGGCAAGGCAAGGCAAGGCAAGGCAAGGCAAGGCAAGGCAAGGCAAGGAAGGAAGGAAGGAAGGAAGGGAAGGGAAGGAAAGGAAAGGAAAGGAAAGGAAAGGAAAGGAAAGGAAAGGAAAGGAAAGGAAAGGAAAGGAATACTATTGGGAAGGGAAGGGAAGGGAAGGGAAGGGAAGGGAAGGGAAGGGAAGGGAAGGGAAGGGAAGGAACAGATTTAAGTAGTCATTTTCCAGATTGAGCAAAATTAATTTTGTATATAACAGGATATCTTGCCTTTTCCTGTCTCTATGTCTACATCACTCCTTGGCCCATTCATTTTCTAAAGTATAGCATGGAAGACAGAAGCCTATCTAAGCCCCTTAGAGTTCAAAAGTGAAAGAGGGACATAAACTTGAATAAGTTTTTTAATTGTATTTTAATTGTATTGATATTGTAATATTATTGTGTATTTTTATCTGGCTGTGAACCGCCCTGAGTCCTTCGGGAGAAGGGCGGTATAAAAATTTAAATAATAAATAAATAAATAAATAAATATCAAATTCCAAATATACGGGTGCTGAGCTTTTCCATCAGAGAAATCATTACCGTAGTATTTTAGAAAAACAAAACAAAACAAAACAAAACACTAAGCCCCTTAGAGTTCAAAAGTGAAAGAGGGACATAAACTGCAATAATTTACAGATTATAAAAAGATGGTGAGGAGGAAGAGAGTAGAAGCTGGTATAAAAACCCAAGGTAATATTCTTTACAAGGAATTTATTAGACGTTCTCATAACTGTTAGTTTTCCATTATCTTTGGGATGTTGATAAAGTTCTGGTTGTGAATCAATTTGATTTGCAATGGTAAGAATACAAATAAAGAGCAAATATAAGAAAGTTATTCTAAAGGAGAATATTGAGGGGGAAATCTTATGCTACAGTTGCGGAATATTTTCTTGCATCACTATTATGCCCTCTTGTGGAAATTCAGAGTTTGTGGCTCACCATAGATTTAACACACAACAAAGCAACTGTAATAGAGTTGATCCTTCCTTCCTTCCTTATTTTTTTTATTTTTTTATTTATTTAATTTTGTCATAACTATATACACAAGGATAACAAGCATAACACAAAAGATTGTATAATATATAAACATATATATGAGGAGAAACAAGGTAGTATAAGCATATACTACCCTATGCACGGTCACTCACGCACTCGTGACGTCCCGCCTGGATTACTGCAATGCTCTCTACATGGGGCTCCCCTTGAAGGGCATCCGGAGACTACAGTTAGTCCAGAATGCGGCTGCGCGGGTGATAGATGGAGCCCCTCGTGGCTCCCATATAACACCCATCCTGCGCAGACTGCACTGGCTTCCTGTGGCCTTCCGGGTGCGCTTCAAGGTTTTGGTGACCACCTTTAAAGCGCTCCATGGCATTGGGCCGGGTTACTTACGGGACCGCCTACTGCGACCGAATACCTCCCACCTTCCCGTGCGCTCTCACAGAGAGGGTCTCCTCAGGGTGCCGTCAGCGAGGCAATGTCGTCTGGCGACGCCCAGGGGAAGGGCCTTCTCTGTGGGGGCTCCCACCCTCTGGAACAAACTACCCCCCGGACTTCGTCAGCTCTCGGACCTACGGACCTTCCGCCGCGGGCTTAAAACATACCTATTTAATTGTGCAGGACTGAGCTAGTTTTTAAATTTTAGGTTTTAAACTGGGTTTTATTTTTTATATTTTTAACTTTTAAATTGTGGGCGTTAGAATAAGTTTTTAAATGTTTTTATATTGTATCTATATTGTATTTATTTGTTTTAATGCCTGTAAACCACCCTGAGTCCCTTGGGAGATAGGCGGTATATAAATCGATTAATAAATAAATAAATAAATAAATAAATAAATAAATAAATAAATAAATAAATAAATAAATATCAAATTCCAAATATACAGGTGCTGAGCTTTTCCATCAGATAAATCATTACCGTAGTATTTTAGAAAAACAAAACAAAACAAAACACTAAGCCCCTTAGAGTTCAAAAGTGAAAGAGGGACATAAACTGCAATAATTTACAGATTATAAAAAGATGGTGAGGAGGAAGAGAGTAGAAGCTGGTATAAAAACCCAAGGTAATATTCTTTACAAGGAATTTATTAGACATTCTCATAACGGTTAGTTTTCCATTATCTTTGGGATGTTGATAAAGTTCTGGTTGTGAATCAATTTGATTTGCAATGGTAAGAATACAAATAAAGAGCAAATATAAGAAAGTTATTCTAAAGGAGAATATTGAGGGGAAAATCTTATGCTACAGTGTGGGAATATTTTCTTGCATCACTATTATGCCCTCTTGTGGAAATTCAGAGTTTGTGGCTCACCATAGATTTAACACACAACAAAGCAACTGTAATAGAGTTGATCCTTCCTTCCTTCCTTATTTTTTTTATTTATTTTTTTTAATTTAATTTTGTCATAACTATATACACAAGGATAACAAGCATAACACAAAAGATTGTATAATATATAAACATATATATGAGGAGAAACAAGGTAGTATAAGCATATATATATACAGGGGAAGAAACAATAGGACAGGAACGGTAGGCACATTTGTGCTCTTATGCACGCCCCTTAGAGTCCTCTTAGGAATGTGGTGAGGTCAACAGTGGATAGATTTTTAATAAAACTTTTGGGGTTATGAGAAGAGACCACAAAGTCAGGTAATGCATTCCAAGCATAGATAATTCTGTTACAGAAATCGTGTTTGCTGCAATCTAAACTGGTGCGGTTGACATTAAGTTTAAATCTGTTGGTAGCTCTTGTGTTATTGTAGTTGAAACTGAAGTAGTCATTGGCAGGAAGGACATTATAACGGATGATTCTATGAGCTAAACCCAGGTCCTGTCCTTCCTTCCTTCCTTCCTTCCTTCCTTCCTTCCTTCCTTCCTTCCTTCCTTCCTTCCTTCCTTCCCATGACCAACACCATAGTCATTAAGGAAACCCAGTAGTCTTAAATGCCAACCCATTATTTGCTACCAGCGCAGTTTTGCTTCCTTGTGTATAACTTTCATCCAAGACGCCATATAAGTCGTAAAGAGTATAATACATAGAATGTAAAATTTATAAGAAATATATGATATTGATTTGTGAGTAGATATTATTATAATTTAAATAAGGCTATAACATAGGATAGTGATGTATATAAATAGAATTTTTGTAAATATGATTGTTACGAAAGATATGGAAAAGCTGTTATAAGTGTATAAAGGTTGGGTTGGGTTGGGTTGGGTTGGGTTGGACTAGATTAGATTAGAAGATAGATAGATAGATAGATAGATAGATAGATAGATAGATAGATAGATAGATAGATAGATAGATAGATAGATAGATAGACAGACAGACAGACAGACAGACAGACAGATGGATGGATAGATAATCAAGATGGAGAGAGAGATAATCAAGATGGAGAGAGAGAGAGAGATGAGAGAGAGAGAGAGATAATAGATAGATAGATATAGATAGATATAGAATCAAGTTGGAGAGAGAGATAATTAAAATGGAGATAGCTAGATGAGAGAGAGAGAGAGAATATATAACTGCAACCATATTCTGTTCTAATGGTACCTTATCTCGTTCTTCTAATTTTTCTGCTACTATCTCACCATTTGGATATCCTTTGGATATGAACCTTGATCTTTGACTCTGAGCTCTAAATCTACAGTATCTGCAACTGGGAAAATAAAATAGAATGTAAGGTTTGGAAGGAACCATGCAGCTCCTTTGATGCTATGCACAAAGCCCACTACTGACAGATGACCCTCAAACATGTCTTTAACTCCAGGAAAGGAGCACCTACCACCTTCTGAAGCAATAATCCACTCAACTGCTGAATAGCTCTTACCCTTCTGAAAGTTTTTTCTGACGTCCAACAGAAATTTAGTTCCTCCTCATTTAAACCCACCATGTCTGGTCCTGTTTTCCTGAATGACATTGAATAATTCTGCTTTTTCTTCTGTGTGACAGCTCTTCAAATACTTGAAGGCAGCTAGCATGTCTTCCCACCGTCTTCTTTCCTTCAGGCTGAATGTGCCCAGCGTCTCCTACTGTTTTCTTTACATCTTTCCTGAAGGACATCAGCTGGTAGATGAGAAATAATTAGCCAACAGGTCAACCTGTACATTTGATGCTCGGTTGTTTTTATCTCAAGGAAAGCAGAAGTGATTTTCTGGCGGGGGGAGGGGTCTTGCCCTTTCTTCTTACACTGTGGTTGAATCAGAGAGGCCTTCAGAAGAATTGGTGTGGATTTGTCTCTATGTGTACCAAGAGATGGATTTGGTTTTACTACCAATACACGAATTTGGTATTTCTAGACTTGAGGTATATATTCAAGTATACTATGTCTGTCTGTCTGTCTGTCTGTCTCTCTCTCTCTCTCTCTCTCTATCTATCTATCTATCTAGATCTCTTTCTATCATCTATCTATCTATCTATCTATCTATCTATCTATCTATCTATCTATCTATCTATCTATCATCTATCTATCTATCTATCTATCTACTGACTGTCTATCGATCGATCAATCAATCGATCTATCGATCTATCAATGTATCTCTACCATCTATCTTTTTCTATCTATCTATCTATCTATCTATCTATCTATCTATCTATCTATCTATCTATCTATCTATCTATCTATCTATCATCTATCTACTGTCTGTCTGTATCTATCTTATTGATCAATCTATCAATCGATTGATGTATTTATCATCTTTTTCTATCATCTACTATCTCTATCTATCTATCTATCTATCTATCTATCTATCTATCTATCTATCTATCTATCATCTATCTACTGTCTGTCTGTATATCTATCTATTGATCAATCTATCTATCAATTGATGTATTTATCATCTTTTTCTATCATCTACTATCTATATCTATCTATCTATCTATCTATCTATCTATCTATCTATCTTCTATCTACTGTCTGTCTGTCTATCGATCAATCAATCAATCAATCAATCAATTTATCAATGTATCTCTATCATCTATCTTTTTCTATCATCTATCTATCTATCTATCTATCTATCTATCTATCTATCTATCTATCTATCTATCTATCTATCTACTGTCTGTCTGTCTGTCTATCGATCGATCAATCAATCGATCTATCGATCTATCAATGTATCTCTACCATCTATCTTTTTCTATCTATCTATCTATCTATCTATCTATCTATCTATCTATCTATCTATCTATCTATCTATCTATCTATCTATCATCTATCTACTGTCTGTCTGTATCTATCTTATTGATCAATCTATCAATCGATTGATGTATTTATCATCTTTTTCTATCATCTACTATCTCTATCTATCTATCTATCTATCTATCTATCTATCTATCTATCTATCTATCTATCTATCTATCATCTATCTACTGTCTGTCTGTATATCTATCTATTGATCAATCTATCTATCAATTGATGTATTTATCATCTTTTTCTATCTATCTATCTATCTATCTATCTATCTATCTATCTATCTATCTATCTATCTATCTATCTATTCTATCTACTGTCTGTCTATCGATCAATCAATCGATTGATCGATCTATCAATGTATCTCTATCATCTATCTTTTTCTATCATCTATCTATCTATCTATCTATCTATCTATCTATCTATCTATCTATATCTATCATCTATCTACTCTGTCTGTATCTATCTATCTATTGATCAATCTATCGATCGATCGATCAATGTATTTATCATCTTTTTCTATCATCTATCTATCTATCTATCTATCTATCTATCTATCTATCTATCTATCTATCTATCATCTATCATCTATCTACTGTCTGTCTATATCTATCTATCTATTGATCAATCTATCGATTGATCGATGTATTTATCATCTTTTTCTATCATCTACTATCTATATCTATCTATCTATCTATCTATCTATCTATCTATCTATCTATCTATCTATCTATCTATCTATCTATCTATCTATCTATCTATCATCTATCATCATTCTCTCTCTCCCTCCCTCCCTCCCTCCCTCCCTCTCTTAAAGTATAGATTCTTTTTTTCGCCATATATACTGTATGTATGCATTCAAACAAAACTGTGATATTTCTCTGTGCCATATATGTGTGTATATGCATAATGGTTATCTTTTGAGAGCTGAATGCAAGGAAATTTCATTGTAATGTATGCTGATTAGTGTACATTCAAAGTGACAATCAAGTTTTTTTATTCGATTCTATTCTTCTATATGGAAATTTCACCTTAATAGCCATTCACGTCTCTTTGAACCTGTAAAGAGGCATGAATTTAGGAAGCTTCTGAAAAGTCTGCCTACAACTCTTCTCAAAGACAAGAGCCAGCATCTACTGTACAGTACGTCTCAAAGGGCGTCTCTCAAATTCAGTGCTGTCGAAAAGATCACCTGGATGTAATGAGCTGTAAAGGAATATTTACAGGCCCAGGAATATAATTGCAGGCCCATTAATGCAAATTGAAACAAAGTGAGCTCTCTTATTTTAATGGCCATTTTGACCGTTCGGTCAAACTGAATCCTCCAGAGTTCAGAAGGGCTGCAACCATATTTAACCAAGTCCGTTTTGGTTTTAGGGAGGAGATAGAGGTATTTATCAATAGAGATGTCAGTGGCAGTTTAGGAAAAACATCAGGGGTGTCCAATCTTGGCAACTTTCCAGACCTAGGATTTCAACTCAGGGGTGAAATCTACTTACCTTCCTTACCGGTTCAGAAGTCCACATGCTGCGTGCATCACAGACTTTCTGTGCATGTGCAAAACCTTCTGTGCATGCACAGAAGGTTAAAAAACACATTTTACCCACCCAGGCGGGTGGGCGGAGCTTTGCTCTGCCATCGCTACCGGATCGCCGAACTACTGGTCACGATCTCTACCGGATCGCGCAATCCGGCCTGATCCAGGAGCATTTCACCCCTGCTTCATCTCTCAGAATTCCCTAGCCAGCTATATATAAACGTCATTGCATGTATGTATGCAATGTTGCATGTTGCACATAAAAGGCATAGATGAAATGACAGAGGTTGGCAAGACGAGAAGAATAATTAGGCAAACACGCCTGCAAAAGATGCATTTATTAGAAAAACCGCTTCAAGGCTCATCAATAGAAATATTAACAGGAAGGGGCTCTTAGAATAAATGCAGTTTTTCCGATCATGTTTTAAGAACCTAGAGCCGTGATGGCGAACCAATGGCACCTGTGCCACAGCTGGCACATGGAGCCCTTTCTGTGGGCACTGTTGTGACTCCAGCCCCCGAACCTGGCCCCATGCCCGAAAGTGACTCCGAGAGTGAGGGGGAAGGGCCGGTAAGGCTTACCTCAGGAGCACCGATTCCTTTGGCTCGGCTTCAGGAGCCAGAACCAGACCAGTGGGAGGACGTAATGAGGCCATCATCCCCTGATTCCTCCCTTCCCCAGGCTATGCCTTCAGACCCAGATGATAATAATAATCAAGCTTGGCTTGACCCGTGCTTCAGAAGATTAGAGAGGCGGTGTCATCAAAAGGTAGGGTGGGGCAGGAGCCCCACCCCACAGGATATATAAGGAGCTTTGGGACTGCTCTCACTCCACGGGAAGCAAAGTTTAGCTGATCCGTTTCAAAAAGAGCTGAAAGTCTTGCTACGTGAGTCATTTGTTTGAACTTTGGCAGACAGCTGCGATTTCTCTGTCAGGACAGATTAGAGCCGTGAATCCACTGGCTGAAGGCTAGCTTGTTGATCCGAAGTGGGGAAGGAGAAGAACAGGCACGTGAGCCATCATCCTGCTCAGCTTCACCATGCATACGCACGCACCTCCTGCCGACCAGCTGATTTTTGGGATGCAGGGGGGGTGAAGCATATGCAGGAGATGCATGCACATGCGGGAAATGTGTGCGCATAAGCATGGGCCACACACACATGCGTGGGGAGCAGGGCTCATGCAGGCATGTGCTGGGGGCAGGGGGATCACGGGGGGTGCAGTGTGCCCCCCTCAAGGCCCATTTTTGGGCCCAGGAGGCTGCAGGGAGACTTACTACGCCCAAAACGAGGGGCATGTAAATCATGTGTGCATGTGGGGGGGGGCTCATTGTCTTATGGGTGCCAGCACATGCACACACACTTTCGGCACATGATGAGACAAAAGTTAGCCATCACTGACCTAGAGGCAAAAGATTTAAAACAGTAGAGCGACGCCTTGATTCAGACTGATCTAGTTTTGTCAAAAGCTTCTCGTGTTTTCCATTCTTCATCTTTATTTCATATCATCATAATTTTGCTTTTTTTTTTAATGGCATTATTTAAAAGAAAAGGGTTTAGAGACCTAGAAGCAACTTTCTCCAGCGGGGGCTTATTAATCTCTTTCATTTATCGGCACTTTTTTCACTTCTGCAGCTGTATTTATTTTTGACTGTAGATGGCAAGAGAGAACCAGGAATATCTCCCTTTGCAACTTTCAGAAAAATCTGCCACTGACTCAGAAACTCAATCCTGGCTCACTCAATTCCACCCTCCTCTTCTTCACAGGGGTTTAGCACAACATGTGAAACAGTTTGCCCATATTTATTCCATAAACCATGGTTAAAACAAACACGTATGAGTGCAATATATGATATCAGCCAGTTTATTATCTCCCAGTTGCATTTCAAGTTCCCTGGAACCAGTTTATATAGGAAGTGGATTCCATTAAATATGCTTAATCAGGGTTTGTTGACATTACCACAACTAGCTAAATTCTCAAGTTTCATTAAAATACAATATCTGGCTTCAAAAATAATAATAAAAAAAAATCCCCAGGTACTGAAACAAGCAATATTGAAGCTTAGCTTATTATTTGTCTGTATGATGGGTTTGAACATAATTTGTGTAAACAATGATTCATTTATTAACTGTGGCATGCTAGATTCGCATATAGTAAGCTATAAACCATGGTCCACGCCACTGTGGTTTGTGAACCATGGTTCAAATGACACATCAAGCCCAAATATAACAAACCACATTATGGCTAACTTGAATGAACTTTATTCATTCTGTATACCTGTATAAATTAATTCCTGGGGACATTATGAAGAAGGATCATTTTCTGAGCTCCGGAGTGGATATTGAAAGTTGTTGTTATTAGTTGCGAAGTCGTGTCCGACCTATCCAGACCCCATGGACAATGTTCCTCCAGACCTTCCTGTCCTCTACCATCCTCTGGAGTCCATTGAAGCTCATGCCTACTGCCTACTCCATCCAGCCACCTCCTTCTCTGCCATCCCCTTTTTCTTTTGCCCTCAATCTTTCCCAGCATGAGGCTCTTCTCCAGGGAGTCCTTCCTTCTCATTAGGTGGCCAAAATATTTGAGTTTCCTCTTCAGGATCTGGCCTTCTAAAGAGCAGTCAGGGTTGATTTCCTCTAGGACTGAGCGGTTGGATTGCCTTGCAGTCCAAGGGACTCGCAAGAGTATATGTTAAGTATATTGAAAGTAGCAAGATGATAACCTTGATGAGTCTCTGATCTGATCTAAGCCAGTAAAAAATCCCTAAATTTTTATCAGTCTCCATTTCTTCACCACTTGCTCAAAAGTGGTGCATAGGCTACTCATATTTTGAAAAAAACCCAGATGTATCTTCAACTGCATCTATCATAGCCAGCATCCTGACCTTTTGACCAGGCCTCAAGATACCTCTGATGCTATTCAAACTTCTGCTAATCAATAATATCTAAATTGCAAAACAGTTGTGTGTTTGTTGTAGTCAAATAAACATAAAAATGGATTATAAGACATGGGTTATGGCTGCAGAGGTCAGAATATCGGTGAATATCATCTTTGTTACAAAGAAATGTATTTTGTGTCATACTTCAAGTTGTCCCAAAGGTTCTCTTTTGTTTTCAAGAGGCAATAGCAATAGCACTTAGACTTATATACTGCTTCATGGTACTTTACAGCCCTCTCTAAGCAGTTTACAGTCAGCTTCTTGCCCGCAACAATCTGGGTTCTCATTTTACCCACCTCGGAAGGAGGGAAGGCCGAGTCAACCTTGAGCTGGTATGTATGTATGTATGTATGTATATAAGTATAGGGACAGGAAGGCAGGGAAGGAGGAAGGGAGGGAGGGAGGGAGGGAGGGAGGGAGGGAGGGAGGAAGGAAGGAAGGAAGGAAGGAAGGAAGGAAGGAAGGAAGGAAGGAAGGAAGGAAGGAAGGAAAGAAGGAAGGAAAATAGCAATAGTACTTAGACTTATATACTGTTTTACAATACTTTACAGCCTTCTCTAAGCAGTTTACAGAGTCAGCCTCTTGCCCCCCAACAATCTGGGTCCTCATTTTACCCACCTCGGAAGGAGGGAAGGCCGAGTCAACCTTGAGCTGGTTAGATTTGAACTGCCAAAGTGCAGCTAGCAGTCACCTGAAGTAGCCTGCAGTGCTGCACTCTTACCACTGCGCTACCTTAACTCTATGGATATCCCAATTCTTTTTTTCCAAGAGGCAACTGGACTTTCTGGTTGTTGTTGTGTTGTTGATGTTTTTTGAAGAGGTTTCGCTTCTCACCCAAGAAGCTCCTTCCGCTCTGAGAGCAGAAGAAGTTTCTGAGGGAAGCTGAAGAAGCTTCTTGGATGAGAAGCGAAACCTCTTCAAAGAAAAAACAAGGAAGTCCAGTTGCCAGGCAGAATTTTTACTACCGGTTCTCTGAACTATTCCAAATTTCCGCTACCGGTTCTCCAGAACTGGTCAGAACCTGCTGAAACCCACCTTTGATGCACAGAGGGTGCAATTGCACGCACAGCATATGGGGGAACCGCACAAAAGATATGCATGTGCACGAAGCACATGAAGCACATAGCTGTTCGACACTCAGTGAGTAAAAGGTTTACCACCACTGGTTTATATCCTCATCTGTGATTTGCAGGTGCCATTGGGTGTCGAAAATATATTTGCGCAGGGGCAGAGACCGTTAGGACTTATTTTTTTAAAAAAAACACGCCAACCTTCTAATCCAAGAGGATCACCACAGATCTCCTTTTCTTCAGGAGCCAGGCCACCAGGGCCTAATGGAGGCCTTTTATTTTCCTTTCAGCTGTGACATTCTGAAGCAAGGACACAGAGACAAATTTTAACTCAGTGGGTAATGCCAAGAGCAGCCTGTTCCTATGTCTTATTGAATGCCAGGCTGACAAATTCAAGGGCCAGATAGATCATTTGATTCCATTAGCTTCTCGCTGAGTGCAGTTGCTGAAGCTGTTCTCTTTCTCTCTCTCTTGTATCTTTCTATTAGCTCGAAGTCTCCCTGCCTACTTACGCTTCCCCGTTCTGGGAGAGTCCCGTGGGAGAACTTCCCTTCTTGTGTCTTCTGTAAGAACATAATTGAAGTATAAAAAGCCAACATGGCATCAACCTAGCAGAAATAACTAAAGAAAGAAAGGTGTCATGCCCCTGCCGTTGGAGCCTGAATCTGCGGAGGAGGATGAGCTGGAGCTAGAGATTGAGGGGGCGGCTTCATTGGCTTCGGAGGAATGTGGGGAGGAGCAGGATGAGGTAGCCCAGGGTCCCTCAGCATTTGGGTGGCTTGCTAACAGGGAGGAACGGGGGGACAGGATGACCGAGAGAGGGCAAGCAGTGGAAATGAGGACCGATGGAGCTCAGGCGATGAGCAAGGACCGCCCCCTCCTCATCCCCGAGCACTGAGAGAGGAGAGAAGGCGGGAACAGCACAGGATGAGCCGACAACTTGGGAGGAGAGTGCCCCACCCCTCTTCACAAGGCACACATGGGGACTGAGATGCTGTGGGGAGGGGCATTTGTTGGGAACAAACCAGTGGTGGGTTTCAAAATTTTTTTACTACTGGTTCTGTGGGTGTGGCTTGGTGGGTGTGGCAGGGGAAGGATACTGTAAAATCTCCATTCCCACCCCACTCCAGGGGAAGGTTACTGAAAAATCCCCATTTCCTCCTGAGCTGGGACTCAGGAGGCAGAGAATAGATGGGGGTGGGGCCAGTCAGAATTTTTACTACTACTCCTCAAAATTTCCGCTACCGGTTCTCCAGAACTGGTCAGAACCTGCTGAAACCCACCTCTGGAACAAACAGTGAATTAGTGGAGTTTTGTGTGCTGTTGCAGATGTCTGGCATTCGCAGGACTGCTTGCCTTGTTCCCTGTATTGTGGACTCATTACTTCTTCCCTACTTTGTGGATTCAGTGCCTTGTTCCTTGCTTCATGGATTCATTTCCCTGTTCCTTTGCTTTGCTGGACTGCTCGCAGCCCGAGCTGCGCTCTCTCTCTCTCTCTCTCTCTCTTTGTGTGTGTGTGTGTGTGTGTGTGTGTGCGCGCGTGCGTGCGTGCGTGTGAGCACTTTGCTCTGGGACTTGCCATGAACATGGAAGCGTTTGGGAGAAAGTTGGAGCATTAACGGGGAGTTGGATCTCCCAGCTGGCTGTGTGGCCTTCATGCCTTGTCCTGGGTCATCACAAAAGATTGCCCCCCCCCACACACACACATAGACAGACAGACACACATACAAACCCATGGAGATGTGTCCTTGGAAATCCAGGGTAGCCAATATTTAGGGTCCAGAAATCCAGACAATTCATGGATATAGCAACAGCTTGAAGACAAAGGTTCTTTTCACCCTGATGTCCTCGATAAAAATCACTTGACTTCCTTTTAATTGGCATTGTATTTCCCATAACGTTATGGACTCATTAAAATATCTTTTCAACCGCTGCCAATGGGGAGGATGTTGACCTAGAGAAACTACTGATCTAGCCTAACACACCTACACAAACACAGGCACAAGTTAGCCCCGTGCGATACATTGACCCACATATACCACCTAAGCATTAATCTACTTTACACCTCAGCAAGAAATACCACCACAATTTCCCTCTGGTAAGTGAGAGGAAAAAGGTTTTTCGGGATATAATGATACTAGTATTTCTCTAGCCTCTCAGATAATACCCTTTGTGATAACCCTGCGGCCTCCGGGAGGCCCTTATCTAAATAGACTTTGTAGAACATCATTTTAAAAAGTCACATTAAAAGTTATTTATTACTGCTCTTAGAAATGAATCTTCCCCAAGATGTTTTCAATCCTCCTTTTTGGTCAGGGGATAAAATTAAAACTGCAACAACCTTTCAGCCAAAGTGTTTCGCTGGAGTCTCAATAATCCTCCAGAAACTTTTCTGAATCTTTTAGTGCTCCCCCTCAAGTTATCAATCTCCCTCAAAACCTTCCCTCCCTTTTCTGGGGTTTGGGAAAGGAAAGTTTTATAATAGCAAGAGCACTTAGCACTTATATACCGCTTTACAGCCCTCTGTCAGTGTTCTAGAAAAAGCCCCAACTCCAAGTAAAAACACTGAAGCAAGCATTTTTCAAAGTTCTATTTATTAGGTAAATCTGGGAAAACCCGAATCTGAGGTTTTCCCTCAGTAAATCAAAACCCCCCAAACCATCCCCTCACTCCTCAGTCGATCACATGCTCCAATCGCCAACCATCCCATCTCGAGATATCACTCCGACCACTCCTTCTCCAGATGCAGGATCGGCCTGACCTTGACCGACAGGAAGAATGCTATTATGTCTAAAGACAACCCCTCTACTAAATCCCCCCTTCCTACTTCCCCACACATGAGAAGGTGGCAGCACGGAAGCTTCCAGCTGAATATGGCTTCCAAAGCTGACACCCTCTCTAAGTGGTTTACAGAATCAGCCTCTTGCCCCCAACAATCTGGGTCTTCATTTTACCCATCTCCAAAGGCTGGAAGGCTGAGTCAACCTTGAGCTGGTCAGGATAGAACTCCTGTAATGAGCAGTGAGGTAGTCCTGTAGTATTGCATTCTTAACCACTGCGCCACCATGGCTCTTAAATATAGATCGATCGATCAATAGATAGATAGATAGATAGATAGATAGATAGATAGATAGATAGATTGATAGATGATAATAGACAGACATATAGTTAGATAGCAATAGCACTTATATACTACTTCAAAGTTCTTTCCAGCCCTCTCTAAGCAGTTTACAGAGACAGTCTCTTGCCCCCAACAACCTGGGTCCTCATTTTACCCACCTCAGAATGATGGAAGGCTGAGTCAACCTTGAACCAGTCAGGATCAAACTCCTGGCAGTGGGCAGAGTTACCAATAACAATAACACTCAGACTTCTGTACCACTTCACAGTGCTTTACAGCCTTCTCTAAGTGGTTTACAGAGTCAGCCTGTCACCCCCAAGAATCTGGGTCCTCATTTTACCCACCTTTGAAGAATGGAAGGCTGAGTCAATCTTGAGTCTGGTGTGGTTTGAACTGCCAAACTGCTGGCAGTCGGCAGTCAGCAGAAGTAGCCTGCAGTACTGCATTCTAACCACTGTGCCACCATGGCTCTTATAAGCTAGAAGCAAAATAGGTTTCTTAACCCTTCCTGACTCCAAACCCTCCCCCCTCCCTGGACTCATAAACAATTGGACGCACTTTGGACACCACTCTCTTCCACTGGATTTCTTAGAGGCTTCACAAAAGTTGTTAAACAAGCCACAACTCTCAAGTATACAAAAAAAGAGGAGGCACGGAACCACCTGTGTTGTTTTTTTTTTTTAAATACAGGAATGATGCACAGTATATAAAATTTCTGTCAAATCTACCTATTCCTAAAACTCTCACATCTGTTTGATCGTTTGTAACTTTCAATTGGGTGAAACGGTGCATCACAGGAGAACAAGTTTTGAATCAATGTACCTTGAATGGGCTAATTTACAGACAACATCTGAGACTCGTGACTCCCGTGAGATTGAAACTTCACAAAGTTGTGGCCACTTCAGTGTTGCTTTGCTGCAGTGGGAGAGCACAGTCGCATGAGCATCATTTTCAGTGCTCCACCTTTCTGTGAGAAAAGTCAATGGGGAAGCCTGCAGGAAGTCGGAAGTCATTTCTGCTCCTCCCTGCTTTTTTTTTTTTTTGCCTATCCTTGGTTATTTTTGTTTCTCAGTTTGGGTAAAGAAATAACTCTGAAACTGTGACTCAATGAGGCACAGATTGTCTAGGTTTAATCTAAAGAGGCGAGGACAGCAAATGCAGAGAATGTCAATGAGCAGAGCCAAGTGTTATTTTTCCCAAGGAAGGCTGTAAACCTCCAAGTGCACAACTCCATCAGTGAAATAAGATCATGATGGTGGTGTTGTGCCTCGCTCGCCCCCCTCTCCGCAGCCGGGCCCCTCTCATCTCCTGCTGGATGCTGATAGTGCAGAAGAATGTCCTGGCATACCTCCAGCCCCCAGTCCTGGCATCATGCTTGGACAAATGGAGCAGCTGGGCCCCTCCCCCACAGCATGTGAGCCTGGGGAGTGTGAAGCCAGTCATGAGCTGGAATTGCCGGCAGCTGGAGGCTGGAGGGATCCACGCTTCCGGAGAGTGGAGAGGCGACGTCAGCAAAAGGAAGGGAGGGGCAGGCCTGGATAAGTGCTGAGTCATGGAGCCACACCCCATGGCCTATATAAAGGATCTGCTTTCTGGCATTCTTTGAGTCAGGCAAAGTCTAAATTGGATTTCTGAAGTCACATCCTGGTCTCCTGCCTGCTCTGAGAACTCTGGCAGAACTTTGGCAAAGCTGCAGAGGCTTTGCAGCCACGCTTAATACGGACTTCCCCGACCCGGCCGTCAGAGGAGCAGTGGGACACGAAAGGTGGAGGCTGATTAAGCATAACCTGTATGTTGGGATCTGAAAATTGCTGAATCTGAGATTGCTGTATAAAAATAATTCAAGGTCCAGCCAACCCCATGCCAACATCATCACCATCTCTTAATTACCCCATAATCCCTCGTGGGGCGGAGTCTGGGCAACTGAATGGAGCTAGCAGAGTGTTTTAATGGCCGGATGCCCTTCCTGTCACCAGTGCGGAGTTTTGTTCAGCAGATAATATTCTCACGGTGCCCAGAGAGAGAAATATCTGCCTCTATCTAGGATTGAACTCACAGCCTCCTGACTCTAGGCCACCACATCAGAGGTGGTATTCAGTAGGTTCTGACCAGTTCTGGAGAACCGGTAGGAGAAATTTTGAGTAGTTCGGAGAACCAGTAAATACCACCTTTGACTGGCCCTGCCCCCATCTATTCTCTGCCTCCCGAGTTCCAGCTGATCAGGAGGAAATGTGGATTTTACAGTATCCTTTCCCTGGAGTGGGGTGGGAATGGAGATTTTATGGTATCCTTCCCCTGCCACGCCCACCAAGCCACGCCCACCAAGCCACACCCACCAAGCCACGCCCGGAGAACCAGTAGTAAAAAGATTTGAATCCCACCACTGCACCACATCACTCCCAACATCATGCAAATACGGTACATATGAAAGTGATAGCAAAGTGTTATCCAACAGCAGTTCTCTATTGTCCCTTCGCTGTTTCTCCATAACTCCTTTGCCACCAAGAAATATCCTCTAAGAAGAATCCACATGGGTTCTTCATTTCATCACCACTCACCCAACCTAGGCTATTCAATGATTTATACATACATACATACATACATACATACATACACACACATATATATATATATGTATGTATGTCTTTGGTTATTCGGGTTTTCTCCCGCGTAAAATTGGAAGTGTCTTGGCGACGTTTTGACGAAGTCTCATTCGTCATCTTCAGGCTTCAGCTTCGTGCTTCTGGGAGCAATGTGTGATTGCAGCTGTTTCTTCCTTTTTAACTGCTAGTGGAGCTTTGAACTGATTGGGTGGGAGCTTGGCTGTGCTCTGATTGGCTGGGGGTTTTTTTGTGCTCTGATTGGCTGGGGGTGTGTCCTGTTTGGGTGGGGGCTTGGTTGTGCTCAGATTAGTCTGAGTTGCAGGGGGATTTGAGCTGGTGAGCTGCACTGCTGCTGTTTGGCTTCATGTTCGTGGTCGTGCTATATCTTCATAGTAGGTGTCAGTCTGCTGCATGTATGGATTAGAGGGGTTTGAAATGGCTAATGTTGCAGCTGCAGTCTGGCTTCTGGTATACATATATTTTCTGAGGTTTTCGCGGGTGTTTGTATGTAGGTCTTTGGTTATTCAGGTTTTCTCCCACATAAAATTGGAAGTGTCTTGGCGATGTTTCGACGAAGTCTCATTTGTCATCTTCAGGCTTCAGCTTCGTGCTTCTGGGTGCTTCTTGCTATATATATCTATATCTATATATATATCTGCCCACTTTCTCACTATTCATTTGTTTCTTCCCTTCCCTAGCATTTCAGGTAAGAGAGGAGATAAAAAGGCTTTTTTATGGGAATCAGGGCAATAAAACATCTTGATAGCCCACCAGCTTGTTTCATCAAGCTGGTATCTAAGAGCACTGCAGGACCATTTCTAAGTTTGCTTAGGTAGGGGATTGGAGACACAGGGCATAAATTATTCACTCTCTTCATCAAAGTAGCAAAAATAAATCCAGATCACTTCAAAGATAGGTGAGCCCATCACTTTGGATGAGTGGAAGATGGCCTCTTATTGAACTGAAATTGAGAAAAAGAGGTTAGAAATATTTGGGGCAGGTAATTAGTGGTGCATGGTGGAAGCAAATGGCTGTGTATATTTAGTCTGAATGTATTATTTATGGAGTCCTACCATCCACCCAGCCTTTGAGAATGCTAGGAACTAAACAATGAATTTTTAGAATACGCTTAGAATAGTGCATCCAGTTTTTGGTTATCACAATATATAAAAAAATAGATGTCGAGACTCTGGAAAGAGTACAGAGAAGAGCAACAAAGATGATTAGGGGCTGGAGGAGAAATATCTGCCTCTATCTAGGATTGAACTCACAGCCTCCTGACTCTAGGCCACCACATCAGAGGTGGTATTCAGCAGGTTCTGACCAGTTCTAGAGAACCGGTAGCAGAAATTTTGAGTAGTTCGGAAAACCGGTACATACCACCTTTGACTGGCCCTGCCCCCATCTATTCTCTGCCTCCCGAGTCCAAGCTGATCGGGAGGAAATGGGGATTTTATAGTAACCTTCCCCTGGAGTGGGGTGGGAATGGAGATTTTATGGTATCCTTCCCCTGCCACGCCCACCAAGCCACACCCACCAAGCCACGCCCGGAGAACCAGTAGTAAAAAGATTTGAATCCCACAACTGCACCACATCGCTCCCAACATCATGCAAATACGGTACATATGAAAGTGATAGCAAAGTGTTATCCAACAGCAATTCTCTATTGTCCCTTCGCTGTTTCTCCATAACTCCTTTGCCACCAAGAAATATCCTCTAAGAAGAATCCACATGGGTTCTTCATTTCATCACCACTCACCCAACCTAGGCTATTCAATGATTTATACATACATACATACATACATACATACATACACACACACACACACACACACACACACACACACACACACACACACACACACACACATATATATATATATATATATATATATATATATATATATATATATATGTCTTTGGTTATTCGGTTTTCTCCGCGTAAAATTGGAAGTGTCTTGGCGATGTTTCGAAGTCTCTTTTGTCATCTTCAGGCTTCACCTTCGTGCTTCTTGGAGCAATGTGTGATTGCAGCTGTTTCTTCCTTTTTAACTGCTAGTGGGGGTTTGAACTGATTGGGTGGGAGCTTGGCTGTGCTCTGATTGGCTGGGGGTTTTTTTGTGCTCTGATTGGCTGGGGGTGTGTCCTGTTTGGGTGGGGGCTTGGTTGTGCTCAGATTAGTCTGAGTTGCAGGGGGATTTGAGCTGGTGAGCTGCACTGCTGCTGTTTGGCTTCATGTTCGTGGTCGTGCTACATCTTCATAGTGGGTGTCAGTCTGCTGCATGTATGGATTGGAGGGGTTTGAAATGGCTAATGTTGCAGCTGCAGTCTGGCTTCTGGTATACATATATTTTCTGAGGTTTTCGCGGGTGTTTGTATGTAGGTCTTTGGTTATTCAGGTTTTCTCCCACGTAAAATTGGAAGTGTCTTGGCGATGTTTCGACGAAGTCTCATTTGTCATCTTCAGGCTTCAGCTTCGTGCTTCTGGGTGCTTCTTGCTATCTATATCTATATCTATATATATATCTGCCCACTTTCTCACTATTCATTTGTTTCTTCCCTTCCCTAGCATTTCAGGTAAGAGAGGAGATAAAAAGGCTTTTTTATGGGAATCAGGGCAATAAAACATCTTGATAGCCCACCAGCTTGTTTCATCAAGCTGGTATCTAAGAGCACTGCAGGACCATTTCTAAGTTTGCTTAGGTAGGGGATTGGAGACACAGGGCATAAATTATTCACTCTCTTCATCAAAGTAGCAAAAATAAATCCAGATCACTTCAAAGATAGGTGAGCCCATCACTTTGGATGAGTGGAAGATGGCCTCTTATTGAACTGAAATTGAGAAAAAGAGGTTAGAAATATTTGGGGCAGGTAATTAGTGGTGCATGGTGGAAGCAAATGGCTGTGTATATTTAGTCTGAATGTATTATTTATGGAGTCCTACCATCCACCCAGCCTTTGAGAATGCTAGGAACTAAACAATGAATTTTTAGAATACGCTTAGAATAGTGCATCCAGTTTTTGGTTATCACAATATATAAAAAAATAGATGTCGAGACTCTGGAAAGAGTACAGAGAAGAGCAACAAAGATGATTAGGGGGCTGGAGGTGAAAAGAAGAGTTGTAGGAATTGAATTTGTCCAGTCTAGTGAAAAGAAGGACTAGGGGTGACATGATAGCAGTGTTCCAGTATTTGAGGGGCTGCAACAAAAATGAGATGGGCAAGCAGGGGTGGGAGTCAGCCCGTTCGGACCAGTTTGCATGAACCGGTAGTTGTGATCTGTGGATGGGCCTGCCCACCCGCCCTGGCTCTATGCCGTCCTATTTAGCTGCATTTTTAAGCCACATGCATGCATGGAAGCATGTGTGTGAACAAAGCACATGCACAAGAAGGCACACACGCACATTTTCAGTGCTGAGGCGGACCGGTTGTTAATTCATATGCCGCCCACCTCTGAGGGCAAGCAATTTCCAAAGCACCAGAAGGCAAGACAAGAAGCAATGGATGGAAACTGACCAAGGAGAGAAGCAACCTGGAATTAAGGAGAAATTTCGTAAGGCTGAGAGCAATTAACCAGTGGAATGCCTTGCCTCCAGAAGTTGTCCAGGCTCTCTATCATCACCATCAGTATATAGGACAAGTGAACAGGATGTTCTAGTGTCTTCTTAGCTTTTCAAACTGGCCAGTCTGGAAAAGAACCATTAGGAGACTTATGAGTAGCTCACACTTCCTTCTGCCTCTGTAGAATATGCTTCCTAAAAGCTTCTGTGATGGCTACTAACCTTGCCTTCAAAAGCGGTTAGGGCAGGGGTGAAATGCTCCCAGTTCGGACCGGATTGCCTGATCCAGTAGCGATGGCAGTGGGTAGTTTGGAGAACCAGTAGCAAAAATCCCTGCCCATCCCCAGGCCCAGTTGAGCCACACGATCATCAGAGGTGTTTCTTTTTAACTTTTAAAAGCATTTTTTCTTCAGCCGAAAAAATGCTTTTAAAAGTAAAAAAAACCAAAAAGCCTCTGATGATTACGCAGCTCAGCTGGGATTGTCAGAGGCTTTTAAAACCTCTTCGGCCAAAGAGGTTGTAGAAAAAATTCTTTTAAAAGGCTCCTCTGACAATCCCAGCTGAGTTGCCTGATCGGCAGAACCTTTTAAAAGCATTTTTTTACAACCTCTTCGGCCGAAGAGGTTGTAGAAAAAATTATTTTAAAAGTAAAAAAAAAAGTTGACCACACCCACCCAGTCACATTACACCCCCCCCCCCCAACCATGCCCATAGAACCGGTAGTAACAAGTTTTACATTTCACCCCTGGTCAGAAGCTTTTAAAAGCATTTTTTTACAACCTCTTCGGCTGAAGAGATTATGGAAAAAATGCTTTTAAAAGTAAAAAAAAAAAGTTGGCCACACCCACCCAGTCACAGTATCCCACCACCCCCAAGCCACGCCCACAGAACCAGTAGTAACAAGTTTTATATTTCACCCCTGGTCAGAAGCTTTTAAAAGCATTTTTTTACAAATGCTTTTTGATTTAAGAAAATAAAAGATTTAAATAAAAGATTTAAAAAATCTTTTAAAAGTAAAAAAAGAAAAAAAGTTGGCCACGCCCACCCAGTCACAGTACCCCACCCCCCCAAGCCATGCCCACAGAACCGGTAGTAGCAAATTTTACATTTCACCCCTGGGTTAGGGTGCAAAGTTAGGTTTTAAATTGGCTGCGGGATGTTTTGCTAACCAAGAAATGTCCAATTCCCATTTATTCCCTGGATCCTCCTGAGGTGGCAGGAAGAAAGAAAGAAAAAAACGCACAAGTTCAAATAATACCCAGAAGAAAAGAAACAACGATCACGGTTGTATTTTTCCCCTTGAGCGCCTGCCAGACAATTCACAGCCTCCAGTTGATGGATTGACAAAAGTCACACAGGAAAGAGAAAGTGCTTTAGACGAAGAAAATGCTGCTGGTGTTGAGAGGGGTGAGCAATGCCATAGAAGATGACCCATTTGGCTTATTAAGGTCCCTCGGAAGATGTTTTCATGACAAGTAACTGAATTTCAGTGTTCTGTACGGGTGAGTTTCACTCATCCTGAAAAGAAAGTGCCTTGTTCTTCTCTCAAGATTGCTCGGTGAAAATAAAATCACAAAACGAGACTTTAGTCTTTCAGATTTGAAGATAAGGATCTCACCCGTCGTTTTTTCCCTACCTCCCTGTGATCCAGTTTTTCTCCAGCTGAGATGACCATTCTAGAAGTCTAAACCAGGGGTCTCCAACCTTGGTCCCTTTAAGACTTGTGGACTTCAACTCCCAGAGTCCCTCAGCCAGCTTTGGTGGCTGAGGGACTCTGGGAGTTGAAGTCCACAAGTCTTAAAGGGACCAAGGTTGGAGACCCCTGGTCTAAATGATTCTTCTCAGTTGATTCCCCCCTGCTCCTCTTTATCAATGTAATAAATAAACCTGACAGAACAAAATTATCCTTCATTTTTTTAACTGTCAGTTCAACTTCAATTCGCCTAGGGCTCTCTGGATATCTGAAGATACGAGTTTTGTCCAAATCTATTTCGATTATATTTCAGAGACCGCAGAGATGGCCAAAATATTTTTTGCTAAGGTTGGATGTTAAGAAGATGGAGAATCGAGGAGATCGGTGAGGGAAAAAATATGCCAACCTCACACCTTGGTCTCAAAAGAACCCTTGTCAGACAAGGAAGAGAACAAGACAAAATAAAATTATCTCTGTATTAGTCAGGCAGAACATTAGTTTGGAAAGCAGACGAGATGAAGACGCATCGGAACGATTCAAGCATAACATTGACTACTTGTTGGAATTGGGGACGGGGGGGGAGGGAATAACTATGCTCAGAAAAAAAGCCCAATGAGATACTGAAAAACACTCTAAACCCCACTTGTGGAATTAACAGTCCACAGTCCACAGCCCCCTTACGCCTCCTTGAAGGCTGTTAAAACTTGGCTTGTTTTAGAGAGGAGACTGTTCAGCTCTCTGTTAATGGGTGAGCCTTTTTTTTAAGTAACCTTGCATATTTTATTATGTGTATTTTTGTTATTTATGTTTGTATTATGTATGTGCTGCGTCTTTGCCCCCTGCCCCCCGCCCCGAACCTGGCCTTCTGGCAGAAAGTGACTCAGAGAGTGAGGGGGAAGAGCTGACAGGGCTTCCCTCTGCGGAGCCTCCTTCTCTGGCTCCGCTCCAAGTCCCAGAGGCAGGCCAGGTGGAGGAGATGATGAGGCCTCTGTCTCCTGCATCTCCTCCCTCTCAGGCCACACCTCAAGACCCAGCTGCTGACAATCAGTCGTAGCTGGACCCCCGGTATCGCAGACAGGAGAGACGGCAACATCAAAAGAAAGGATGGGGCAGGCCTAGAGAGTGCTGAGTCACGGAGCCATACCCCACAGGATATAAAAGCAGGAGGGGCTGCCCTATAATTCTTGTGACGAACAAACAATTGACTGTTGAAAACGTTGGCTGTACTTTGGCTCCTGGATTCTGTTTCGTTTCCTTCTGAACTTTGGGATTCCTCCAGCTCAGACTGCAGTTGCTCTGATAGATAAGAGGACTTGGCAAGAATAAATTGCTGGCACATCTAGTCAATTTGTGTTTCTAATTGATTGTAGTTGGGGTGGGGACAGAACAGTATATATGTATGTATGTATGTATATATGTATCAGTGGTGAAATCCGGCCGATTCTATCCAGCTCACGTGAACCGGTAGTGCTGGTGGTGAGAGGCTCCGCCCACCTGCCAAGACATCATTACATCCCGTTTTTTACCCTCTGCGCATGCGCAAAAGAGGCGCATGCGTGCATAGCACATGCCCTCCCATTCCCAAACTGGTAGCGAAGGTAAGTGAATTTCACTGCTGGTATGTATGTATGTAAGAGCCATGGTGGCTCAGTGGTTACAATGCGGTACTGCAGGCTAATTCTTCTGATTGCTGACTGCCAGCGGTTCAACAGTTCAATTCTGACCGGCTCAAGGTTGACTCAGCCTTCTGTCCTTTCAAGGTTGGTAAAATGAGAACCCAGATTGTTGGGGGCAAGATGCTGACTCTGTAAACTGGTTAGAGGGAGCTGTAAAGCACTGTGAAGCGATATATAAGTCTAAGTGCTATTGCTATTGTCTGCCCTCCCTCCCTCCCTCCCTCCCTCCCTCCCTTCCTTCCTTCCTTCCTTCCTTCCTTCCTTCCTTCCTTCCTTCCCAGTGGTTAGAATCAGAGGTGGGTTTCAGCAGGTTCTGACCAGTTCTGGACAACTGGTAGCGGAAATTTTGAGTAGTTTGGAGAACCAGTAGTAAAAATTCTGACTGGCCCCGCCCCCATCTATTCTCTGCCTCCTGAGTCCCAGCTGATCGGGAAGAAATAGGGATTTTGCAGTAACCTTACCATGGATTGTGGAGGGAATGGAGATTTTACGGTAACCTTCCCCTGCCATATCCACCAAGCCACACCCACAGAACCAGTAGTAAAAATCTTTGAAACCCACCACTGGTTTGAATGCACTATTGCAAACTAACTAACTCTTCCCACTGCTAGAAGTTTGATCAGTTTAAACTTCTACTACAATTAAGGTACTCAAAGATTTCAAATTCAAAAAATAAATATACCTAGCAGCCCAGATGCTTGGCTGCTTAGCAATGCAGACAGAAAACGGGCCCCTTAACACCTTATATATAATATAATAGGTAACATGAATATGATATAATGTGGGCAATCATACACATATTTCTAATAAATAAATAGTTAATAAATGTTGATCTGTGCTTTCTTGATGCTCATCGTTTCTGGATCTTGCTTTTCAGACTGTTGGGTTTTGTGTTTTTGGATGGGTGTTTTTTTTTATAGATTTGTGTGAAACACAAAGGAAAGGGGAAAAAAAATATCAAGGCTGTGAAATCAGCTGATATTTCAATGTCTACCGATGTGTTAATGTTTAATAATATAATGCGCTAATGTTTGAAAAGGGGCCTTTGTGCCCAATGTTTAATGTGAAGTTCTCCAAAATGAGACCACCTTTTTCTGAATGTGGTCCGTGGGGGTGTGGGGAAGGGAAAAAAATGATGGAGCCATTGTCCGTGGCTTCCTATCCTCCCATTTTTTTTTTTAAGTTGATGGAAGCCGTTTTTGCTGCCTTCCAAATTCTTCGCCAACCGTGTCCGAGGTCGTCCAAAATAACTTCAGACTTCTGCTCTCAAAGAGATTCAGTGGGAATCTCTCCACAAAAGAATTGGGTTGGAGGGATTTGATAAACTAAGGCAGGGAAAAGATTAGATCTACGCTGAGAAAAACTCTGGACAACTCCGGCTTACTTTTTAATAGGCTCTCTGACACAGGGGGGAAAGAGTGTGATAAATCAGTTCCTGAGATTTTATTTTATTTTATTTTATTTTTGTAATAGGGGAAATAAAACTAAGAAGGTAGCACCATATTTTATACCTGAATAAGCTTTGGATATCACAACATTGGACTTTAGGATAGAATATAATTTAAGGTTCAGCCAAAGGGTAGGAGAAACAAAGAGCTTCATTAAAAGGCTCGTGTGGAGTAGGAATGTTTTAGTGGTTGAGATCTTGACAGTTACTACAGGCAGAGAAACCACAGATGACATTAATGGTAGCCCAATATATATATAAATGGTGGAGAATGGCTGGTCTGTCATTTAAAAAATTAAGGAGGGAGGGAGGGAGGGAAGGAGAGAGGGAGGGAAGGAAGGAAGGAAGGAAGGAAGGAAGGAAGGAAGGAAGGAAGGAAGGAAGGAAGGAAGGAAGGAAGGAAGGAAGCTGGAAGATCCCTTCCAGCTCTGTTTGGATGGATGGATGGATGGATGGATGGATGGATGGATGGATGGATGGATGGAAGGAAGGAAGGAAGGAAGAAGAGAAAGAGAGACAAGAACAAAGGGAGGGAGGGAGGGAGGGAGGGAGGGAAGGAAGGAAGGAAGGAAGGAAGGAAGGAAGGAAGGAAGGAAGGAAGGAAGGAAACTGGAAGATCCCTTCCAACTCTGTTTTGATGGATGGATGGATGGATGGATGGAAGGAAGGAAGGAAGAAAGGAGAGAAAGAGAGACAAGAACAAAGGGAGGGAGGGAGGGAGGAAGAAAAGGAGAGCTACTATTTTTTTTAATCCATTAGAGATTGGTAAAACACAGCTTCTATATTCTGTACTCTATGACCTTGTGAATGGACTGATTTGCTCAAAGACCAAAATATGTAAGCATAAGCGTTCAATGATTCATCATTAAAGACTCACCTAATCTTTTGAATTAGCCTAAAATGAATTCTGAATTCTGCTGTTACATTGCACTTGTTGCTGCCCTGTTAAATTATTGTTCTTTGCTCTGTTGGCATTAGTTACTATGGAAACATTTAGATATATAAAGGTTACATATATACATATATATATATATATATATATATATATATATATATATATATATATATATACATATATATATATATATATATATATATATATCTCAGTTGAAAGGCAAGATTGAGTTGTTTTTTTAAAATGCAAACTGTATCAACAAAGGGAAGAGGAGGAGTCAAGAAAGATGTGAAAGAAATGGAATGCAATCAAATCGGAGTTGCCTTCTCAATTTGCTGGGAGTCCTGAGTGCCCTATACAGGAAAATAACTCATACAATCTCATTATTAAGCTCTCTTTGCAGCCCATATTTCTCCAACCTTTGAGATTCCTTATAAATAACATTGAGATGAATTTAAGAGCAATGCACCATTTTACGGTGCACCGTTTAGGGTTTCCCGAGGGGAACGAGTTCAATTTGATCAAGCAAAATGAGGATTTTCCTTCTTTTATTTTTAGTGCTTCGGTGTTTTTCTCTCCTGCCTCGATGGAGGTTGGGTGGGTCTCCAAACAGCCCCTGAAACCAGGGAGCTAATTGCATCCCTAGTAGATTCAGGGTAGATGGTTAGAGTGAATCTGCCCTAAATAACTCAGCCCTTGGTTTCCTATCAGAAGACCAATTTAATATGTGCAATTCACATTCTGAAGAATCAAATAATGGGAAAGTGCTTGGTTAAGCAAAGCTGAAGCAGGAATCGCTTAGTTAGGCACGAGATGAACAAATGATATTGCTGAGAAGAATGGGGATTTGGCAGGAATAAAAGGGCGAATTAATAAATGCTGAGCAGTAATATCCACGGCAGATTGAAAGGTGGAATTGTCCTCTATTATCTCTTTCCAGGTGTCCATCAATCTTAGCTCATTTTCTCAACTCCGTCTTTCTTCATCAAGACTCATCTCCCTCTCGCCCGATAAATTCAGCTGATCCAGAATGCTGAGCTGCTACGTCTGGTGGAACCCTATGGGGCCTAGGATCATGTTATTTGAAGGTCTTTGCCCAATTACATCTACCCTGGCCCACCAGTGTGGAGAGGTAGAATGTATTATGGGTTCACTGTCTTAAGGAAGTCCATCTGGTGGGATCAAGAAGAAGGGCCTTCTCCATGGTGGCTCCCTTCCTGAGGAACATCATCCCTGCAGAGATAAGGTAGGTCCCTGCCTTGGCAATCTTCCAAAAGGCTCTGAAGACAGAGATTTGCCACTGGGACTGAAGATCCCAAAGAGACACGGAGCCCATAAATGGTTGGTTTGATTTTTTTCCCCCTAGGGCAGTGGTTCTCAACCTTTATAGTGCTGCGACCCCTTTAATACAATTCCCCATGATGTGGCGACCCCTTTAATACAATTCCCCACGATGTGGCGACCCCAACTGTAAAATTATTTTCGTTTTGAATTTATTGCGCCTGAAGCCGTATTGGCTAGCGATCTGAACTGCTTGCGATTGCCTTGAGGACGGAGGCATTAAAGCAGAGACTCCTCCCCTCAAGTTTATCGCGCCTGAAGCCAGATTAGGCTAGCGATTGGGAGTGATTGCAGCTGGCTTGAGAGGGAGACATCAGAGCAAAGATTTCTCTCTTTTTTAATTCATCGCGCCTGAAGCCGAATTCGGCTAGCGATTTGAAGAGCCTGCAGCTGGCTTGTGGAGTCAACCATTGGAGCACGATTCTTTGACTTGCAAGTATACTTCCCATATTTCTGATGGTCTTAGGCGACCCCTGGCAAATTGTCATTCGACCCCCAATGGGGTCGCGACCCACAGGTTGAGAACCGCTGCCCTAGGGTATGTGTGTGTGTGAAGGTTTACTTGACTTGTACTGAGATATTATTTCTGCAAACCATCAAGGTCACCCTGAGTGAGTTGGGGTGGCCAATTCCTGCATAGGTGGTTAGCTGCAAGTAGTCAAAATAGGGAATGCCTTATCTAACCCTGCACCTGTTAACAGTGGTGTTCCCCCAAGGCAGCGTTTTAGGACCCACACTCTTTATACTTTATATAAATGACTTTTGCAATCATATTGTAAGCAACTGCGTTCTCTTTGCGGATGATGTAAAACAATTCAATACCACTGACAATGCTGCTGCCCTACAAAGTGACCTTGACTATGTGTCAGAATGGCCAATCAATTGGCAACTCCAAATCTCAACCAACAAATGCTCTGTCTTACACATTGGCAAAAAAAATCAGAACAAAAAATACAAGCTGGACGATATGACCTAACGGATGACCCTCACTCTGTCAAAGACCTTGGAGTACTCATCTCAAATGATCTAAGCGCCAGAGCTCACTGTAAACAGCATTGCTAAAAAAGCATTAAGAGTTCTTAACCTAATCTTGCGTAGCTTCTTCTCTGGTAATATTGAACTGCAAACTAAGGCATACAAAACTTTTGCCAGACCAATTCTTGAATACAGCTCGTCTGTCTGGAACCCACACTGCATATGGGACATTAATACAATCGAACGAGTCCAGAGATATTTCCCAAGAAGAGTCCTCCACTCCTCTGCTCTCAACAAAATACCTTATGCCACCAGACTCGAAATTTTGATCTTAGATAACTTAGAACTTGGCCGTCTTCGGTCTGACCTAAGCATAGTACATAAAATAATCTGCTACAATGTCCTACCAGCCAATGAATATTTCAGCTTCAACCAAAACAATACAAGAGCATACAATACAGTAGATACAAACTCATGGTAAAACCAATCCAAACTAGACTGCAGAAAATACAACTTCAGTAACAGAGTGGTCAACGCCTCGAGTGTACTACCTGACTCTGTGGTTACTTCCCCAAATCCCCAAAACTTTAACCTTAGACCAGTGGTGAAATCCATTTTTTTTTTTGGCTACCGGTTCTGTGGGCGTGGCTTGGTGGGTGTGGTGTGGGTTGGTGGGCATGGCTTGGTGGGCATGGCAGGGGGAAGGATATTGCAAAATCTCCATTCCCAACCCACTCTGGGGCCAGCCAGAGATGGTATTTGCCAGTTTTCTGAACTGCTCAAATTTCTCCAGAACCTGTCAGAACCTGCTTGATTTCACCCCTGCCTTAGACTGTCTACTGTAGACCTCACTCTTTTCCTAAGAAGTCTGTAAGGGGAGAGTATAAGGACACCAGTGTGCCTACCATCCCTGTCCTAATGTTTTCTTTTATTCGTATCCTTTACATGTATTTATGTTTGCCCTTGTATCTGTCATAAAATACATGCTTGACAAATAAAATAAAAATAAATAAATAAATAAAATATAAATCTTCTAAATAAATAAAAATCATGCTCAGAAGAGACGGAAATAAACTCGCCAACTAGACCAAAGGGAAAAAAAAGTGCAATATTTTCAGGGTGTTTTTTTCTTTCTTTCTTCTTTAAAACCCAAGCTATTGTGAAGGACCTTGTTTATCTAAGGATTAAATTTTTAATCATCCAGCCCAGCCAACTTTCACTACCCCCAAAGTGTGTTTTGCTTCGCATAGATGAAAACAAGATGCTCTGAGGTTTAAGATGGTTATTGATTTTTGTTCTGCTTATTATAGAATATATAAGTGCCGACAGATCCTTTTCAACAAGTTAAATGAAAACAAGGGATAAATTTATCCAGTATGAATACCGAGACAGAAGGTCTACACCAGATTTTGGCTTATTAAAAAAAAAAAACTATTATAATTTGAACAAGTAAGTTCCCATTCACCAATAGTTTTGTTCTCTATCTATACAGCAACTTTTTTTTGTCAAGGTGAAAATTCCCAAGTCATTTGGAATCCCAAAGGTGCTTTTTCAGGAGGCAATTGGATTTCCTTGTTTTTTTTGTTTTTTTTCTTTTGAAGACATTTCTATTCTCATCCAAGAAACTTCTTCAGCTCTGACCGGATGATGGAAGGGTCTGTATTTCTTGCAGACAGCTGGTCATTTGCATCCTTTTAAAGGGTTGTTGAGGCCACTTGGAGGTTTATCTGTGTCCTCTGAATGTGCAAATGGTTCCTGTAGTCAGCAATTTGTTGGAAATCCATTTATAACTCCCCCACCGTTCAAAGGGTGTTCATACCAAATTGTATAGCTAAAAAGACTTTGGTAGACTTTGAGAGCCAGTGTGCTATTATGGTGAAGCACCTGGATAGAAATCAGGAGATGGTGCGTTCTAGTCCCACCTTAGGCATGAAAGCCAGTTGGATGATCTTGGGCCGACACTTTCTCTCAGTCCTAGGAAGGAGGCAAACCACTTCTGTAAAATCTTGCCAAGAAAACTGCAGGGATTTGTCCAAAAATTGGACACAGCTGAGCTGAAGGAAAAATAATAATAATTGGGTGAGATTTGAGTCTTCTGTTCTGGCCAAAGGTAGCATAATTGCAGGGAGGAGAATTAAATGTTATTTATCTGTGGAGATTTTATTTATTTATTTATTTATTTATTTATTTATTTATTTATTTATTTATTTATTTATTTATTTATTTATTTATTTATTATTTTTTCTCTGTTGGAGCACCTACCCTCTGGAACGAACTTCCCCCCGGTTTGCGCCAACTACCTGACCTTCGGACCTTTCGCCGTGAATTGAAAACTTATTTGTTTATCCAAGCGGGACTGGCTTGATTTTTAAATTTCCAAATTTTGAATTTTTAATAATTTTATATGGGGTATTTTAGTTTGGGTCAATTTGACGGTTTTAATTCGGCCATTATTGAATATGTATTTTAACTGGTATTTTAATTTTGTATATTTAATTGTTTTAATCTTGGCTGTACACCGCCCTAAGTCCTTCGGGAGAAGGGCGGTATAAAAATTTAAATAATAAACAAATAATAAAATAAATATCTGTGGAGATTCTCCATCATCCAGGTCATGGTTGTCCCAAATGTGCTTATTTCAAGAGGCAACTGGGCTTTCTGCTTTTTCTTTGAAGACGTTTCACTTCTCATCCCAAGGAGCTTCTTCGGCTTCTCTCAGGAGCTTTTTTAGCTTCTCTCGGAGCTGAAGAAGCTTCTTGGGTGAGAAGCGAAACGTCTTCAAAGAAAAACCAGAAAGTCCAGTTGCCTCTTGAAGAAAAAGCACCGTTGGGTTAAATGTTAATGATTTCCTACTCAGACTTTGACCTAATGGCAGCTTTCTCTTTTTTCTGCTAATGTCTCTCTTCTCCATAGACCTTTTTACTATTTTTACTTTTACCCCTTCTTTTAATAACTGTTTTAGTACTTGGACGACATTACCGGAGTTATTAGTTTGTATATTATAGAGGCATCTGCTCATTCTGTTTAATTACTCCGATGACGTTCTTTATTTGCTTTGGACTCAACACTAATAGCAGGTTTCTAAGGTGACTGTATGTCTTCTTTGCTACGTTCGACGTTTCTTTAATTTTCCTTTCTGTGCTGTTTTATTTACTTCTATATTTTGCCAGGAAACGATTCTGAACAATCTGCCTTTGTGGGGTGAAGTTTTAACACAGTAACTGCCTGAGGATGATCTTAAAACCCCGCAGAGCTGAACCAACACTCTTGTTAGTGACACATTTTGTGGTAAGTAGCATAAAGAAAGAAGAACTGTGTGGGTTTCACAGGGAATTTGAATATCCAGCCTCATAAAAGACAAAATGAATAGGACTTTCCAGAGGACTTGATCTGCCTTCTTCGAGGAACTCAGCTGAAAAACATTTAAGAGATGACATTTTTTCCCTAAAGTTTTATAAACTTTCTAATTGACATAAAAGAATAGAATAGTATGGAATGGAATGGAATGGAATGGAATAGAATAGAATAGAATAGAATAGAATAGAGTAGAGTAGAGTAGAGTAGAGTAGAGTAGAGTAGAGTAGAGTAGAGTAGAGTAGAGTAGAGTAGAGTAGAGTAGAATAGAATAGAATAGAATAGAATAGAATAGAATAGAATAGAACAGAACAGAACAGAACAGAACAGAACAAGGAAAGAATGGGATGGGATGGGATGGGATGGGATGGGATGGGATGGGATGGGATAGAACAATGGAATGGAATAGAATAGGATAGGATAGGATAGGACAGGACAGGACAGGACAGGACAGGACAGGACAGGACAGGACAGGATAGGATAGGACAAAGGAATGGAATGGAATGGAATGGAATGGAATAGAGTAGAATAGAATAATGAAGGATAGGATAGGATAGGATAGGATAGGATAGGATAGGATAGGATAGGATAGGATAGGATAGGATAGGACAGGACAGGACAGGACAGGACAGGACAGGACAGGACAGGATAGAATAGGACAATGGAATGGAATGGAATGGAATGGAATGGAATAGAATAGAAGAGAAGAGAAGAGAAGAGAAGAGAAGAGAAGAGAAGAGAAGAGAAGAAAGTAAAGCATGGGATGGGATGGGATGGGATGGGGTGGGGTGGGGTGGGGTGGGGTGGAATGGAATGGGACGGGATGGAGTACAGGCAAGCTCAGAGCGCAAGGACCTCTCAGATGAGAAATAAACAAGAGTTTTCCAAGACCAACTTGAAAGGTCTGGGAATATCTTGAAGTAGCGGTCCACGAGTTGGTCTCACGATGCCTTCAGCTTTTCTTATGGAATCTGAAGGAAGTTGGCCTTAAAGTATCCAGAGAAGCCTGACATCTTCCTCAGATTAGGTTGTTTCTGTTTTCCCCAACAGAACAACAACGTTTTGTTTTCTTTTTCAGTGTCATCCTTAACATGACCAAAGCATTTGAGACTTTCAATCAGGCGTTTTTTGATTTGAAAGATGAGGATGAAGAAACAGCACCAAGAAGATCGGTGGGCGGAGGGAGAAATCTAGCATTAAGCAAGACTTTTTAATTCATTTTTGGGAAGTGTATTTTTCTACCCCATGGAAGCTATTTTTAATCTGCCAATTTTGAAAACTGGGAATATTTGATGAAAGGCCTAATATATCTATAATTACCAGAAGTCATGAATCCTAACCCATCCAATGCTGCCTCCACCACCATTGTCAAATAACTCCATCCTATAAGCCAAGATCTTCTCATATTTTAATTTTCTTTGAGTCTCCATGGCAACAGTTCAGTAAAAGAAGGTTTGAAGAGTTACATACGATCTAATATATCCTCCATCCACAGAAAAGTGTGCTACGAAAAAAAAAACAAACCCTGTCAAATCTGCTCATGTGTGGAGCACCATGGGACTTAAACAAAGGAATGCATGAAATTGATGTTTATTCCAGCCCATCACAATTGGCAGAGTTGCCCTTGAAAGAACTTGGAAACTCTAGGGAACAATCCTACAACAGATTAAGCAGATACAGGACTGATTATAACAGTCAGCAAGCGCATAAGAAAGGCCACTGATATCCCATAATAATTGCTCATTTGCTTTAGTTCGTTTGAACTTTCCCGGTGCTAGGCTGATAACAGCTTATTTTTACTGGCGGTTAAGGCCACAGATTACCTGTCCTTGGAGTAAATAAGGTTGCGTTTGTATGGATACCTCATCATTTATTTCCTCCATGTTTCGTTGACATTTTGTGGTTGTGGTGTCATTGACCTACAAGGTTGCCTAACTCTACATCTTCTGCGACAAAGCTATAGTCATATCATTGGTTGAATAATCAACAACAAACATGATAAACAATAGTCAACAACTCCTGGTTTTTATAACCCTGTAATCCCTTAATTCAGAATAGAATCAGAGTGACTGGATGGACCTGAGCATTTACTAGCCGGATGCCCTTCCTGATGCCACACAGGGTTCACAGCAGAAAGCGTTTTTTTGTTTGTGTCCTAGGGGACAAACGTCTGTTGGTACTTAGGATTGAACTCTCAACTTTCCGAGTGGGAGGCGAGTGTGTTCACCACTAGGCCACCCTGCTGCTCAAATGACAGTCGACAACAAGCACAGCAAAAGAAACCCTCACCCAATCTTGGTCCTATCCACCTAAGAGTTATGGACCCTTCTGTTCTATATTTTTATCCACTTTTATATTTACACATACAATTATTTTATTTGCTGAAGAAGCATTCCTTAATTAATTAACGACTTGCCTCCAGAAGTTATGGGTGCTCCAACACTGCAGGGAGAAAGTTGGACTAGAAGATCTCCAAGGTCCCTTCCAACTCTGTTATTCTTTTTATACACTCACCAAGTCCAGTTCAAAAGGGGTGGGCTTCAAAAATTTTAGCAAGGGGTTCTCTGCCTGGTTGCTTGGTGGGTGTGGCCATGGTGGGCACGGCCTAGCTGGCCTCCACCATGGCGGGGGGTGGGGTTGCCCTCCCTGGGCTACAGAGGCTTTCCTTGAGTCTCCAGGAGGGCAAAAACGGCCTCCCCAGGCTCTGGAGGCCCTCTGGAGGCCAGAAACGGGCCCATTTCTAGCCTTCCCAAACTTCTGATAGCCCCGTTTTTTGCCCTCCCCGAGCCACTGCGTGCATCCTGCACTTACCTGCATCAAAAATGGGCCCTGTGGGGGCTCCTGGGAGGGGTGGGGCAGGGTAGGCGGGGCCAGGGTAGGCAGGGTGGGATTTTGGGGTTCTCCGAACTGCACAGAATCTTAGCTAGAGGTTCTCCTGATCCCTTGTGAACCCCCAGCGGCCCACTCCTGAGTTCGTTGCCAAATTCAACTCCAAACATTTTGACTTATGAAAAATGTTGTCCTTGTTTTTGGGGATTGAATGTCAAGGATGGAAGACATTCCAAAGAAACGTGATTATTGCCATTACAAAACAGAACAGAAGAAAAAGCTGGCCGATGTGTCGGATAATTAACCAGTGGCCTGCACTCTATTTAACAGTGGAACTGTTGCTCGTAAAACATCCTGTACATTCCAAGATTTACTCTTTGCTGGATGTTTCAGTTTGGAAGGACAATACCTTCTGCGGAAGAAGAGGGCTCCCCACCATACCCACGACCCAAGGAATTAATGACCGTCTGAGATTCATTGCCTGGATCCTACTTTTCCTTTAGCTAATAATGGCAATGTCTTAGAAGAGGAAGGGCAGTGCATAACACAACTGTTCAACAGTCAAAGTCATCCTAAGCGTTGATGCCTTGATAGCTGTGCACAGATACCACCCACTGGTGGGTTTCAATTTTTTTTACTACCGGTTCTGTGGGTGTGGCTTAGTGGGCGTGGCATGGCTTGGTGGGCATGGCAGGGGAAGGATACTGTAAAATCTCCATTCCCACCCCACTCCGGGGGAAGGTTACTGCAAAATCCCCATTTCCTCCCAATCAGGTGGGACTTGGGAGGCAGAGAATAGATGGGGGCGGGGCCAGTCAGAATTTTTACTACCGGTTCTCCAGAACTGGTCAGAACCTGCTGAAACCCACCTCTGATACCACAGGATGAAGTCCTGTTCTGACCCAGTTCCCCAAACACAGCAAACTCTTCAACATGAGCTCAAAAGATTTCTTCGTTAGGAATGCCGGCAGCCCCAGCAAACAGTTTCTCTCTCACTGCAAGCTAACAAGCCAGAAGATAAATAGTTGTCTGCCACACCTATTTATCCCCCCCCCCGCCTTTGATCCCCAGAGCTAGGGTGGGGCTTCGCTAGCAGTGGTGGCTCTTCCTTCCCCAGGATTAGCCCATAGATTTCCACTGCTCTCCTCTCTTCTGCTTTCTGCACATCTGCATGCCAGGCACTGGACCCAGCTGTTCCTCCTCTTTCTCATCATCCACTTCCAGACCTGAGGGCTGTTGACTCTCCATCTGAGGCTGACGGATGGCCCAGGCTCCACTTCTCTCTCTCTCTCCGCCAACTCCATTCCCGCTTCCTCCTCAGAGCTCCCAGGTTGCCCCGATGCTGTCCCTGACTCCCACGCCTCCTCCTCCTCCTCCTCCTCCACTGATTCAGCTGCTGTAGGGGCCCGGCAACTGACAGCCCACAACAAGTCCTTTCCTTCAAAGTACAGCATACAGTTGATTGAATTTTTCTCCTAGGCTTCATGACAATGGATTCATATTAAACCATAGAATAGAATGAGGAGCCCCATAAGGGGGGGAAAATTATACTGTTGAAAAGAGTTTCTATCCCTAATAGCTTACACCTTATCATAGGATAAGGTCTCCTATTTAAGAAAACCTCTCAGGTCCTTTCCAACTCTATGATTCTATGATCTACAGCAGTATCAAAGAGAATAGAATAGAATGGAATGGAATGGAATGGAATGGAATAGAATAGAATAGAATAGAATAGAATAGAATAGAATAGAATAGAATAGAATTTTTTATTGGCCAAGTGTGATTGGACACACAAGGAATTTGTCTTGGTGCAGATGCTCTCAGTGTACATAAAAGAAAAGATACATTCATCAAGGTACAACATTTACAACACAAATGATGGTCAATATATCAATATAAATCATAAGGATTGCCAGCAACAAAGTTACAGTCATACAGTCATAAGTGGAAAGAGATTGGTGATGGGAACGATGAGAAGATTAATAGTAGTGCAGATTTAGTAAATAGTTTGACAGTGTTGAGGGAATTATTTGTTTAGCAGAGTGATGGCCTTCGGGAAAAAACTGTCCTTGTGTCTAGTTGTTCTGGTGTGCAGTGCTCTATAGCGTCGTTTTGAGGGTAGGAGTTGAAACAGTTTATGTCCAGGATGTGAGAAGGATGTGAGAAGACAAGCCAAGAAGAAATACAGCAAGGGTTGAAGCATTCAAGTCAACCTTCAGGATATCAGCATACAGAGGAGGGCTAAGTTGTTAACCAGAGGACAACTAACTGGGACAAAGAGTCATGGAAACTTATCAAAGAGAGATCCAACCTAGAACTAAGGAGAATTTCCTGACAGTGAGAACAATACCAGTGGATTAAATTGTCATAAATTGAGGACTACCACCTGTGGTTTGAGATCTTTGTTAACCTAGGTTCCAACCATCTGCAGAGGAAATGGAATGGGAAAGAGTCAAGGATAAACACTAGGCTGAATGTAGCAACATGTACTTACCGGTAGTATATATAGTGTATTGTATATGTAGAGTACAGTGCTAAAGAATAGGCTTTACTATTTGCAAAACTGTTTGCTCTGAAACCTTATGCACGCTTATGACTTTGTCACAAATAACCCTGCTGAGCATTTTCATTTTGTGGATGTCTGTTAGCATGGTGCCAAATATTACTCAGGCTTTCTTTTTAGGTCACAATGGGAATTATTTCAGCAGGGAAGATTTTTCTCTTTTCCCAAAACTTCGCTGTATGAAAAGATACACTCTTTCACCCACCTGGCTGTCATGTCTTGTCATGTATCACTACTTCTTCAGGCTCCAGTTCCGTTTCCCATTGTTCTGCTATGGTGTTCTCCTTCTTTGCAGCTTAGTCATCCCTGTCAGTCAGGGATCCTAGTACTGAATATGATGCCAGTCACTCTAACTCTCCCTTCCTTCCCTTTTTATGACTTTCTAATCCCTTAATTCAGGGTTGAGTCAGGCATTTGGATGGAACTGAGCATTTGCTGGCTGGATGCCCTTCCTGATGCTTACATGGAGTTCACAGCAAATATTATTTTTGTGCCCTATACGATTTATATTGATGTTGATTGTTTCCTGACTGCTTATTTGTACCCTATGACTATCATTAAGTGTTGTAGCTTATGATTCTTGATGAAGGTATTTTTTCTTTTATGTACACTGAGAGCACATGCACCAAGACAAATTCCTTGTGTGTCCAATCACACTTGGCCAATAAAAAGTTCTATTCTATTCTATTCTATTCTATTCTACTCTACTTAACTCTACTCTACTCTACTCTACTCTACTCTACTCTACTCTGCTCTGCTCTGCTCTGCTCTACTCTACTCTACTCTACTCTACTCTACTCTATTCTATTCTATTCTATTCTATTCTATTCTATTCTATTCTATTCTATTCTATTCTGTGACCAGAATGAGATGCAATATTGTAAGAACAGCCTTACCAAGGCTTTATAAAGTGGTGTTAACATTTGATGTACCCTGTTTTATCTCAAGGCATTATCCTCCCTGCTACGGTCTGAGCTTTCAACTGTTCCAGAGTCTGGACACAAATGGATTGGCCAGTTTTCTGCAGAATGCACCTTTGCCATTTGGATTTCTTCTATTTCAGTTCCACTCTGTGAGAAAGCTCTCGGTTTCCTAATCGGTATTTTAAGGAAGAATGAAACCCCTTTCACGATTTGGTCTCTGACGTTGGGCAGAGAAAGGAGAAAGAGCCATCCTGAATAGAGGGCCTTCTGAGCTCTTTTTCACTGGATTATCTCTCCTCATCAGGAAAGATGATGATTTCTTTATCCCTATTGGGAGAATGTTCTATCTTAATCTTCCACTTGTGGGTTCGTTGTTTTCTCCTTATATGTATGTAGCTTATCATTCAAAAGCACTAAGGTCTCTAGAGGAATTCTCCAGCTCGGCTTCCAATTTTAGCATGCAAATTGCATTTTTGCCCCTGAAGCCTGATACTGAGATGTGTGTGTGTGTGTATGCGGGCATGCGTGTGTGTATACATACACCCACACACTCCCACACACCCACATATATATGAAATGACAATATTTAATCTGATTTGTGTCAAGGACAAAGTCCTAGGATACAATAGAGCCAAGGTGGCGCAGTGGTTAGAGGGCAGTACTGCAGGCTAACTCTACCCACTTCCAGCAGTTCGATCCTGACTGGTTCAAGGCCTTCCATCTTTCTGAAGTCAATAAAATGAAGACCCAGATTGTTGGGGGCAATAGGCTGACTCTGTAAACTGCTTAGAGAGGGATGTAAAAGTACTGCCAAGCTATATATAAGTCTAAGTGCTTTTGCTGTTCCTATATCCCGCCTCCCACCAAAGACAGAATGTGAAAATTCTTATAAATCTATCTATCTATCTATCTATCTATCTATCTATCTATCTATCTATCTATCTATCTATCTATCTATCTATCTATCTATCTACCTACCTACCTACCTACCTACCTATCTATCATCTATCTATCTATCTATCTATCTATCTATCTATCTATCTATCTATCTATCTATCTATCTATCTATCTATCTATCTATCTATCTATTTTCATTTTTCATTTAGGTGTCCCTTCATTCTTATATCTTTAAAACACTGCAAAGAATTTATCTTCATGTTACTATCGACACGCGGCATCAAATTTTATTTATTTATTTATTCGTTTGTTTGTTTGTTTATTTATTTTTCATGTTTCTAGACCGGGCCCTTCTTCCTCAAGGTATATTTTCAGTGATGAATATTTTTGATTTAGAGAGGGCTGCAAAGCTCCGTGTAGCGGAAAATAAGTCTAAGTGCTATTGCTGTTGCTATTCTGATTTTTTGGTTAAAAGAAACAAACAAACAAAAAACAACAACAGCAGCATAGCTTTAAATCTGGTACAATTGCAAGGCCTGTACTTTTTTTGGGAGAGAGGGGAGAAGATTTGACTAATGATCCTGTTGGATCTCCAAACGGTGGAGAAACAGAAGAAGAAACAGAACATCGGCACCCTTCAGGATTCTTTTTTCCTAAAAAATTACATTAAATTATTCATTCATTCATTCATTCATTCATTCACTTACTTACTTACTTATTCCCTTACTTACTTACTTATTTACTTACTTACTTTTTTTTTTTTGAATTTATATTCCGCCCTTCTCCGAAGACTCAGGATGGCTTACACAGTGTTAAGCAATAGTCTTCATCCATTTGTATATTATATACAAAGTCAACTTATTGCCCCCAACAATCTGGGTCCTCATTTTACCTACCTTATAAAGGATGGAAGGCTGAGTCAACCTTGGGCCTGGTGGGACTAGAACCTGCAGTAATTGCAAGCAGCTGTGTTAATAACAAACAGACTTAGTCTGCTGAGCCACCAGAGGCCCATCACACTCAAGCTAACTAGTTCCTCTCTCAAACAGCTGTTACTCTTTCAAACATAATGTAAAATTGGATTCTCCCTTTCTGTGATTTTGTTTTATTCTGTGCCCCGAGCTCTGGGGTGGTAGACAAAGTCTTGACCTTCTGTAGGCCATCTCATCAGATCTTGAAAAAAATCCTTCTAGGTCTTCTTTCTAGCTCTTTTTTGTTTTCTCCTGAAGCTAAATAGCAATAGCACTTAGACTTATATACCGCTTCACAAGGCTTTTCCAGCCCTCCCTAAGCAGTTTACAGAATCAGCCTCTTGCCCCCCAACAATCTGGGTCCTCCTTTCAACCACCTCGGAGGGATGGAAGCTTGGGTCAACCTTGAGCCATTCAGGATCGAACTCCTGGCAGTGGGCAGAGTTAGCCTGCAATGTTTTATTTATTATTTTATTTATTTTTGAATTTATATCCCACCCTTCTCCGAAGACTCAGGGCGGCTTACACAGTGTTAAGCAATAGTCTTCATCCTATTTGTATATTATATACAAAGTCAACTTATTGCCCCCAACAATCTGGGTCCTCATTTTACCTACCTTATAAAGGATGGAAGGCTGAGTCAACCTTGGGCCTGGGGGGAGTTTACTTACTTACTTATTTATTTGTCAACAAGTATAAGGAAACAAGTAACTGTATAGACATAGACATGGATACATGAAAAATTTTTGGCACATAGAAAAAAAGAATATAAATAGGCAAAACATAGCCATAAACACATAGAATGAGGACATATAAACAGGGACAGTAAGACAGGGACGGTAGGCACGCTGGTGCGCTTATGCACGCCCCCTTAGGGACCTCTTAGGAAACATGAAAGGCCCACGGTAGACAGTTTACATTTAAATTTACAGTTTAAATTGGCACAAAGCGTAAGTAAGCAAGGCATCAGCTCCACATTTCGGTTGAATTGGTACAAGTTATCAAAGGAAGAAAAAAATTATTCGCTTCCCTTTGTACGGTTAAAAACAAAAGAACTGTATGTCAATAAAATAGATATTGTTCTAAGTTACATGATGTTTGTGCGCTCTCTCTTTTTTTTTTAAAAAAAAAGGTCTAATTTAAACAGTATGTTTCATAATGTGATGTGAGATTTCAGAAAGAAGTGCTTTAAATAAAGATGGACACACACACACCCCTTAATATCTCATGATATTAATTTAGGAAAAAAAATGATGCTTTTGTTAGTTTCAAAATGAAGGCTTTGCAGTTAGTGGGGAAGGTTACTGAAAAATCCCCATTTCCTCCTAATCAGCTGGGAATAGATGGGAATAGAGAATAGACGGGGGCAGGGCCAGTCAGAATTTTTACTACTGGTTCTCCGAACTACTCAAAATTTCTGCTACCAGTTCTCCAGAACTGGTCAGAACCTGCTGAAACCCACCTCTGCTCCAAATCAAGAATCATCATTCAGTTGGATGTCGTTGAACATGTTCCATCAACACCTTGCAATCCAAGCTACCCACTGGAGATACATGGGACCTTTTGAGGTGCTTCACACATTTGAAAGTGGAAAAATTCTCAGAATATATCTAGGTGAAGAAGGTCAAGGACAGGAGCCCTTATTAATAGTCATAATTCTAGGTTCATTGGTGATGGGTTAAGTGAAGACTACTTATAAGGCTTCCTTGGTATTCTTCAACTCTTCTTGTTGTTATTGTTACATTTAAATTTATAGGCCACCCAGCTCCGCTGGACTCCAGATGGCACACCAGGCTAGAGAATACATTAAAAACAGCTAAAAACATTGAATCGCGCAGAGAGCCCAGATCAAAATAACCTTGGAGAGTTTGTTCACCTTCTGCAGCTCTGAGGTATTTAGTTACAAATTGTATCTGAAATGTGTCTAAAAGGAAGTTTGAAGAACACTTTTCATTTTTGACCTTGGACACAATCTCCCATGGCTTTTCAGCCAGTAAAACAACTGGACACAAGAACAGTTTCTTCCCGAAAGCCATCCCTCTGCTAAACAAATAATTCCCTCAACACTGTCTGCGCTGTCCAAGTCTGTACTGAGAATGATTAATCTTCTCAACCTTCCCACCAACCATCTCCTCCTACTTATGACTGTATCTCTGTAACTTTGTTGCTTCTATCCTTGTGATTTATATTGATATTGATTGTTTCCTGATTGCTTATTTGTACCCTATGACTATCATTAAGTGTTGGACCTTAGAATTGTTGATGAACGTATCTTTACTTTTATGTACACTGAGAACTTATGCACCAAGACAAATTCCTTGTGTGTCCAATCACACTTGGCCAATAAAAAGTTCTATTCTATTCTATTCTATTCTATTCTATTCTATTCTATTCTATTCTATTCTATTCTATTCTATTCTATTCTATTCTATTCCATCCCATCCCATCCCATTCCATCCCATCCCATCCCATTCTTTCCTTGTTCTGTTCTATTCTATTCTATTCTATTCTATTCTATTCTATTCTATTCTATTCTATTCTATTTTATTCTATTCTATTCTAAAAGCAATCAAACCTGGATGTTTGCCTAATTTCTGTAGGAGAAGAACAGACAAAGGCAGAGTTAAACAAGTCATCAGCCTAGAATCGTTACGTTATCAAAAATGGTCTAAGTCCCTCTTGAATTCCATTGACCTTATCTGGCACCAAATTAAGGTTGAATGTTAGTCAACTAGAGTCTTTTGAATAGACTTGAGCAACAACACATCTTCTGAACTGCAACTTAATGCATGGTCCTGATTTTTTTTTTTTTTTTGCACCTAACATGGTACCCGTGCTTTGGATTCCAAGGGTTATGGTTGGCGGATGTACTCCTTTTTGTGATTGTTCTTGCTGCATTATTAAGAAAGAAAGAAAAAAGATGGAAGGCAAAATGGAGAGGAGAGAACTCAACAGGGAAGGCAGCTGTTGATGGATTGCTAAAAGGACTGAAGTTCCAAATGCTGTTTTGCGGCGATCTTTGAAATGAAGAGATTCTGAATGTACCTTCCTTTCAGCTGCTGCTCGCATGCTTGCAAAGACGCGAATATTATGACTGGGCTAACCTTAGTGGCATATGCTGTTCGCCCAGTGAGTATTTCTTTTTGTGCCAATCCATCAGCTGTCAGCGCGATGTGGTTTGCCATCCTGGCATGCTTTCAACTGTTTCTTAGCATGCCAACATGAAGCCTGCAGGTGATTTTTCACACAACCTGCAGACATATACATCAAAGGGCAAATTAATCCAAGCCACTGAGAACGGCTTAACACACGGCCAAAAAAAAAAAAAAGAAAGAAAGAAAGAGGAAGAAATAAAGCTTCCCATCACCTGGGGAACTTCAGAAGAATCTGCAAAAAGATTTGGTGGCTTTCATGGAAGACAAAGAAGTTCCTTCTTTCCATACTGGAAGGTTTATATTGTTATGGGAATGGTGGTCATGAAGAGACCACCATCACACAAAAACTGGTCTTTGTAATCAAAGGAGCATGGGATGTGTCTCAGAATTGGTTTAATCAGCTCTTATAAGTTAATTTTTATTTATTTATTTATTTGTCACAACAGTATATATAAGCATAAGTGTTCTGTCCCCCCTTGCCTCCATCCGAGTGATGGCTTAATTAGCCGGCAATATCAGCTCTGGCAGCAACATAGCGAGCATCTGCCAAGTGTCTCTGTTATCTCCCTCGATGCCGATGAGTCACCCAGGAACAAACAGTACTTCAGCTCTCAGTTAAGCAGTTAATTTGCCTGCTATGAAGAGGCATAGCAGCTCTTGCTGCTTTTATATCCTGTGGGGTGTGGCTCCATGACTCAGCACTTCCTAGGACCTGCCCCACCCCTGCTTCTGTTGTTCCTGCCTCTCCTGCCTACGAAACCTAGGGTCCAGCCAGGCCTGATTGCCATCAACTGGCTCTGGAGGCGTGGCCTGGGGGGGTGAAAGAGTCAGGGGACGGAGGCCTCGTTATCTCTTCCACCTGGCCTGCCTCTGGGTCCTGGAACTGAGCCAGGGAAGCCGGTGCTCCCGAGGTAAGTCCTGACGGCCCTTCCCCCTCACTTTCCAAGTCACTTTCTGGCAGGAGGCCCGGCTCAGGGGGCGCAGACACAACAATAAGCATGAAAAACTATACTATATAAAGCATATATATAATCATAAGTATGTAATATCTATATGAAATTGGATACTATCAAAGGGAACATTAGGACAGGAATGGTAGGCACGCTGGTGCTCTTATGCACGCCCCTTACAGACCTCTTAGGAATGGGGTGAAGTCAATAGTAGATAGTCTTTGGTTAAAGCTTTGGGGATTTTGGGAGGAGACCACAGAGTCTGGTAGTGCATTCCAGGCATTAACAACTCTGTTGCTGAAGTCATATTTTCTGCAATCGAGATTGGAGCGGTTCACATTAAGCTTAAATCTATTGTGTGCTTGTGTATTGTTGTGATTGAAGCTGAGGTAGTCTTCAACAGGAAGGACGTTGTAACAGATGATTCTATGAGTTAAACTCAGGTCATGTCGAAGGCGGCGGAGTTCTAAATTTTCTAAATCCAGGATTTCAAGTCTGGTGGTATAAGGTATTTTGTTGTAATCAGAGGAGTGGAGTTAAGTTAAGTCTGTTTCTCCAGAAGGTGATATCTAGAAGCAATGATATAGTTGCTTTTGACCAAAATAATGGCAAAGCATAGGATGGGATGGGATGGGAGGAGGAGTGGAGAGGAGTGGGGAGGAGAAGAGAAGAGAAGAGAAGAGAAGAGAAGAGAAGAGAAGAGAAGAGAAGAGAAGAAGAGTAAAGCATGGGATGTGTCTCAGAATTGGTTTAATCAGCTCTTATAAGTTAATTTTATTTATTTATTTGTCACAACAGTATATATAAGCATAAGTGTTCTGTCCCCTTGCCTCCATCCGAGTGATGGCTTAATTAGCCGGCAATATCAGCTGTGGCAGCAACCTAGCGAGCATCTGCCAAGTGTCTCTGTTATCTCCCTCGATGCTGATGAGTCACCCAGGAACAAACAGTACTTCAGCTCTTAGTTAAGCAATTGATTTGCCTGTTACGAAGAGGCATAGCAGCCCTCGCTGGTTTTATATCCTGTGGGGTGTGGTTCCATGACTCAGCACTTCCTAGGACCTGCCCCACCCCTGCTTCTGTTGTTCCTGCCTCTCCTGCCTACGAAACCTAGGGTCCAGCCAGGCCTGATTGCCATCAGCTGGCTCTGGAGGCGTGGCCTGGGGGGGTGAAAGAGTCAGGGGACGGAGGCCTCATTATCTCTTCCACCTGGCCTGCCTCTGGGTCCTGGAACTGAGCCAGGGAAGCCGGTGCTCCCGAGGTAAGTCCTGACGGCCCTTCCCCCTCACTTTCCAAGTCACTTTCTGGCAGGAGGCCCGGCTCAGGGGGCGCAGACACAACAATAAGCATGAAAAACTATACTATATAAAGCATATATATAATCATAAGTATGTAATATCTATATGAAATTGGATACTATCAAAGGGAACATTAGGACAGGAATGGTAGGCACGCTGGTGCTCTTATGCACGCCCCTTACAGACCTCTTAGGAATGGGGTGAAGTCAATAGTAGATAGTCTTTGGTTAAAGCTTTGGGGATTTTGGGAGGAGACCACAGAGTCTGGTAGTGCATTCCAGGCATTAACAACTCTGTTGCTGAAGTCATATTTTCTGCAATCGAGATTGGAGCGGTTCACATTAAGCTTAAATCTATTGTGTGCTTGTGTATTGTTGTGATTGAAGCTGAGGTAGTCTTCAACAGGAAGGACGTTGTAACAGATGATTCTATGAGTTAAACTCAGGTCATGTCAAGGCGTATGGAGTTCTAAATTTTCTAAATCCAGGATTTCAAGTCTGGTGGTATAAGGTATTTTGTTGTAATCAGAGGAGTGGAGTTAAGTTAAGTCTGTTTCTCCAGAAGGTGATATCTAGAAGCAATGATATAGTTGCTTTTGACCAAAATAATGGCAAAGCATAGGATGGGATGGGATGGGAGGAGTGGAGTTAAGTTAAGTCTGTTTCTCCAGAAGGTGATATCTAGAAGCAATGATATAGTTGCTTTTGACCAAAATAATGGCAAAGCATAGGATGGGATGGGATGGGATGGGATGGGATGGGATGGGATGGGATGGGAGGAGGAGTGGAGTTAAGTTAAGTCTGTTTCTCCAGAAGGTGATATCTAGAAGCAATGATATAGTTGCTTTTGACCAAAATAATGGCAAAGCATAGGATGGGATGGGAGGAGGAGTGGAGTTAAGTTAAGTCTGTTTCTCCAGAAGGTGATATCTAGAAGCAATGATATAGTTGCTTTTGACCAAAATAATGGCAAAGCATAGGATGGGATGGGAGGAGGAGGAGTGGGGAGGAGAAGAGAAGAGGACATGATGTGCACTCTCTTTTTGTTTTGGATGGATTTAACTAACAGTTGGTGCTATTTCTCATGTTCCAGCATTTGAAAAGCCAGGCTGCCTTAGTTACCGCATGACAGGCTGTGCTGAGCTCTTAGAAGTGGTTCTTTTTAAAAACAACAACAAACAAACTATTTTTCAATACAGCTTAAACTTCTGAGCATCTTCAGATGGAAAGAAGTATTTTGTTGTAATCAGAGGAGTGGAGTTAAGTTAAGTCTGTTTCTCCAGAAGGTGATATCTAGAAGCAATGATATAGTTGCTTTTGACCAAAATAATGGCAAAGCATAGGATGGGATGGGATGGGAGGAGGAGTGGAGTGGGGAGGAGAAGAGAAGAGAAGAGAAGAGAAGAGAAGAGAAGAGAAGAGAAGAGAAGAGGACATGATGTGCACTCTCTTTTTGTTTTGGATGGATTTAACTAACAGTTGGTGCTATTTCTCATGTTCCAGCATTTGAAAAGCCAGGCTGCCTTAGTTACCGCATGACAGGCTGTGCTGAGCTCTTAGAAGTGGTTCTTTTAAAAAAACAACAACAACAAACAAACAAACTATTTTTCAATACAGCTTAAACTTCTGAGCATCTTCAGATGGAAAGAAGTATTTTGGTTGAGAATACAAAAAAAGAAGAAGAAGATGGACAGCATTGTCAAATTTAGAAAGATGTCCACCAGTAAGCTAGACTGGTGCTGGTCTCATAATTCCCCAGGTTTCTGTTTCTAAAAACCATTGATGCCTTGGGCTGTATGTTGAGAAAAGTTCTGAAAAATTCCTGAAACAAAGAGAGGAGATAGTTTGCAAAGTGAAACTCATGACTTAGTACTTCCTACCAAGTGAACAGCTGTGGTTAGATAGCCATGGAGCCTCTCCTGAGTTGCACAACCATTGGCAGATAGAGCTTACGTGGTGGAATGAGTCCTTGCAGATTTTACTCCCCTGTTACCTTCCCGCCGAAGTGGTACTATTTATCTACTCACACTTTGCATGCTTTCGAACTGCTAGTGTCAGTTTCGGAAGGCAATTTTCTCTTTGCTTCTTAACTGCCATATATTTTAGCTGGGGAAGTTGGGAGGGGTTTGTTGTTGGAGCGATAGAAAGTTAGTCATAACAACATTCCATATTCAAGGTCTTTTGCCTGCGTCTGATGTAGACTGCCTGAAGATTGTATCCAGCTGAGTGTGAAGAGTTGATTGGACAATGTGATGAACTTGTGGGTGTGAGGCAGGGCTGTGAACTGTCAACTGGGTGTGGAAAACCTGGAATTTTTCAGTTTCAGGTTTTCCAAGCTGTGCCAACATGACATCTCTAATAAATTGGAACTTTGAGGAACCTCAAGCCTCAGAGTTTTATTTCGTTGGAGGTGTTCCTTGGAACCTTGACAGCTAGGTTGGCAGGAGCTAAAGTGAGGACAGGAGCTCACCCCATCATGTGGTGCTCAGATCTTGAACCTGGATTGCTAGCTTTCCAGCTGACAAGCCCAGCATTTTAACTGCCGAGCCATCACATCATCCCTATGTGGTGGAAGACACTCATAAAAACATACTATTCTGCAGCAGATACTCTGAATTCGGAGCTTCAGATTTGAATCCAACTGTGTTGTCTTCAACAAATCTGGAGTAATGGGACTCCAGCTGATATGAAGAGAAGAAGAACTTGCAGTTTGAGAGATCCCGGGGTCCCAAAATATGCAAGATCTGGAATAAAACCAAATGGAGTGGTGAATCATAGCAGTTATTATTATTTAAAAATGAAAATAAAAGAAACACTCGTATTTAATACAGACGTTTTTGGCACTGATCTTGTGGGACTTTCCAATACAGACAGATCATCATTTGGAACACAACACGCCAAATATCACAGTTGTCGAAAACTGAAACATACAATCTATTGACATTGTGGTACCAGGAGACGCCAGAGTCAAAGAAAAAGAACTGGAAAAGATCACAAAATGTCATGACCTGACCATCAAAACTATGCGATTATGAATGAAACATGACAGTGATACCCATTGTCATTGGGGCACTTGGTACCATGTCCAAGAATTTTATAAGATACACCAACAAATTGCGGCTTCCTGCAATAATACCAGCGGAACTGCAAAAAACTGTGCTACTTGGAACATCGTACATCTTAAGAAGGTACTTGGTTGATACCTAGGACGCTGGCAACAACCCGTATCAACCATTAGCACCAGTTAATGGTATTTGTGATGCATTTTTGAATGTTCAGTTGACTGAGTTTCATGTTTAATGAATAAAAGAGACAATAATAACAACAACAACAACAACAACAATATCATCTTTCAAATATGGAATTGATGGATCCCGATGACAGAATGTAACAGTTAACAAATTAGAAATGGAGTAAATTACTGGAAGTCAACTGATGTTCATGAAGGGACCTCCCAGGAGTGAATTTGAAGTCAAGTAGTCATTAAAAATAATGAAGGCTGAAATGCGCATTAAATGTGCTTAGGTTTCGACGTGCCGTGTACCAGCATGGTGGGAAGTGAAGCTCATAAATAATATGTACCATTAAAAGCAACAACAGAAAACATCTCTAAACATTGATCATTGTTTCAAATTGTGGTCTTGCTGCAGCATTAAAACCCAAATAGATCTGGAATACTTGCCCAAGGAGTAATTTGAAGCTCATTATTTCATTGGCAAGTAGTTAGCATCGCAAATTAATCCAAATTGATAGAGGAAACAATATGAGAAAGAGTTCTGGGGGAAAAAAAACAGATTGAAGATAAGAGATCAAAGTTCTCATAATCAGGCACTAATCCCATAAATTTCCTTGCAGGATTGGCGGGTGTAGCCCCCCCCCCCACTTCACTATATACATCGTGGTTTGATCTTTTTTAAAGATAGATAGAAAGATAGATAGATAGATAGATAGATAGATAGATAGATAGATAGATAGATAGATAGATAGATAGATAGATAGATGATAGATAGATAGAGAATTCTTTATTGGCCAAGTGTGATTGGACACACGAGAAATTTGTCTTTGGTGCACATTCTCTCAGTGTACATAAAAAGATAAGATACACTCGTTAAGAATCACAAGGCACAACAGCCAGTGACAGTCATACGGTACAATAAACAATCAAATCATACTAGGAAACAATCAATATCAAGATAAATCACAAGGATACAAGCAACAAAGTTACAGTCATGCAGTCACAAGTGGGAGGAGGTGGGCGACAGGAACAATGAGAAGACCAATAGCAATAGTAATGAAGCCTAATGTGAATAGTTTGACAGTGCTAGGTGTATAAAACCTACTGATTACTTATGCTGTAATAAGCTACTTAGATGTTGCATTCAATTTCTCAGGAATATAGGATACATTTTCTGTTGGATTGGATTGAGAGCCAGTTTGGTCCAGTTGTTAAGCTACCAGGCTAAAAACGAGGAGATAGTGAGGTCTAGCACCATTTAGGAATGAAAGCCGGCTGGGTAACTTTGGGCCAATCATCCAGAAGTTGTGGATGCTCACCAGGAAATTGGTAATCAAGGACAGAAGCAACTTAGAACTAAATAGAAATTTCCTGACTGTTAGAACAATTAATCAGTGGAATGACTTGATTCCAGAAGTTGTGGATGCTCCAACATTGGAAGTTTTTAAGAAGAAGTTGGATAACCATTTGTCAGGGTTTCCAGCCTGAAAAGGGGGTTGGACTAGAAGACCTCTAAGGTCCTTTCCAACTCTGTTATTCTATTCTATTCTATTCTATTCTATTCTATTCTATTCTATTCTATTCTATTCTATTCTATTCTCCACTCCACTCCACTCCACTCCACTCCACTCCACTCCATTCTATTCCATTTTATTTTCTATTCTACTCTACTCTACTCTACTCCACTCCACTCCACTCCACTCCACTCCACTCCACTCCACTCCACTCCACTCCACTCCACTCCACTCCACTCCACTCCATTCCATTCTATTCTATTCTATTCTATTCTATTCTATTCTATTCTATTCTCCACTCCACTCCACTCCACTCCACTCCAGTCTATTCTATTCCATTTTATTTTTTATTCTACTTTACTCTACTCTACTCTACTCTACTCTACTCTACTCCAATTCTCTATTCTATTCTATTCTATTCTGTTCTGTTCTGTTCTGTTCTGTTCTGTTCTGTTCTATTTATTCTATCCAATCCAATCCAGCCTAGCCTAGCCTATCCTATCCTATCCTATCCTATCCTATCCTATCCTATCCTATCCATCTTAAACCATTAACTAGAAACTAGAATGCCTCCATTTATACAATTAGAAAAGACTCGGTGTTGGAAGAAACGATTCTTCCATCCAGATTTTAAAAATGGACAAAGAAAAGAAAAGAGGCAACATGCTGATCATTAGAAAGAAAGAAATAGAGCTCCATCATGGGGCTTGTGTTTGAGAGGGCAGAGGAGAAGTGAGAGAACGCAGGATGGAAAATAATAATTTCCCAAAGCTGATGAATTTCATCCAGTTCATTTGGTGATGAAACACAATGCCACGGGGCACAGCATGAGAAGGTGACTCAGAACAAAAACAGATTCTCAATAGGACACTCTTCTAAAATACCCTCTCAGGAAAAATGGAAAGCAGCTGCCCTTGGGAGATTTTTCATCATTGAAAGCCACCCTTGAGCTGTGAAAAAAGGATCAAAAAGACCAATTTCACCCCATTCAATAAGCCACACCACCCTAATCTAGGAGACTTCCTTGGCAAAACAGGGGCTTTCAAAGCACCTTCACCGTCAGAAAGAAGAGAGGAATAGAAATCAAAGTGAAAGTCCTGTGGACAGAGAAAAAAAAATTGAGGAAGGGTTTTTGTTGAGTTCTCAAGACACGATAGCAGATATGCAGTCTCCTAGGAGAGTGAGTTCTCTGCAGAGGTGGGTTTCAGCAGGTTCTGGACAGTTCTGGAGAACCGGTAGCGGAAATTTTGAGTATTTCGGACTACCGGTAAATATCACCTCTGACTGCCCCGCCCCATCTATTCTCTGCCTCCCGAGTCCCAGCTGATTGGAAGGGAATGAAGATTTTACAGTATCCTTCCCCTGGAGTGGGCAGGAAATGGGGATTTTACAATATCCTTCCCCTGGAGTGGGGAAGGAATGGAGATTTTACAGTATCCTTCCCCTGGAGTGGGCAGGGAATGGAAATTTTACAGTATCCTTCCCCTGGAGTGGGCAGGGAATGGAGATTTTACAGTATCCTTCCCCTGGAGTGGGCAGGGAATGGAGATTTTACAGTATCCTTCCCCTGGAGTGGGCAGGGAATGGAGATTTTACAGTATCCTTCCCCTAGAGTGGGCAGGGAATGGAGATTTTACGGTATCCTTCCCCTGGAGTGGGCAGGGAATGGAGATTTTACGGTATCCTTCCCCTGGAGTGGGCAGGGAATGGAGATTTTATAGTATCCTTCCCCTGCCACGCCCACCAAGCCACATTCACAGAACTGGTATTAATTTTTTTTTTGAAACCCATCACTGGTCCTCTGCTCCATTTCACCTCATGATAACGTCAATCTTTCAACCAGCAAGGGCCTCTGGTGGCTCAGCAGACTAAGTCTGTCTGTTATTAACACAGCTGCTTGCAATTACTGCAAGTTCAAGTCCCACCAGGCCCAAGGTTGACTCAGCCTTCCATCCTTTATAAGGTAGGTAAAATGAGGACCCAGATTGTTGGGGGGGCAATAAAAGTTGACTTTGTATATAATATACAAATGGATGAAGACTATTGCTTAACACAGTGTAAGCCGCCCTGAGTCTTAGGAGAAGGGCGGGATATAAATGCAAATTTAAAAAAAAAGACTTTGACGGGGTGCCCCCTCAACCCTGGGTTGAAATACTTGCCGTCGGTAGCAGCGTTTTTCCCCAAGGCCAGATTGAGATGCTTGTAGAGATGATAAAGCTTTTCATGTGTCAACTCTTGATTCAGTTGTATGATGATCTCCTCTGTCGCGTGCTTAAAACTTGAATATGTTTCGGAGGTCCCATCGCAGCTCTTTATATTATCAATGTTAGAAATGTGGGACCCATGTTTTGCTAATCTGGGTCTGGTTAGCTCTTCATTAAGGAGACTTAAAATTTCTTCAGAACTTGTAGAGGTGTATTTTTTTTTCTTTCTTCAGAGTTTCTTAGAGGACGTTGAGCTTGTCGATTGAAAGGTCGGCAGCTCAGTGGTTCGAATCCCTAGTGCTGCCGTGTAACGGGGTGAGCTCCCGTTACTTGTCCCAGCTTCTGCCAACCTAGCAGTTTCGAAAGCACGTAAAAATGCAAATAGAAAAAAATAGGGACCACCTTTGGTGGGAAGGTCACAGCGTTCCATGCACCTTTGGTATTGAGTCATGCCGGCCACATGACCATGGAGACGTCTTTGGACAGCGCTGGCTCTTCAGCTTTGAAACGGAGATGAGCACCACCCCCTAGAGTCGGGAACGACTAGCACGTATGTGCGAGGGGAACCTTTACCTTTGATTGCCTAGTGCAGTGATGGTGAATGATTTCAGCGCCAAGTGTACAAACCAGAATGTGCACGAATGCTTATGCAAGTGTGCATGCCGGAACTCTGGAAACCCAAAGATCAGCTGGCTGACATGCACATTCCTGTTTTTAGGGCATTTTTGACTGTTTTTTTGAGCTGTTTCCAGACTGTTTTTCAGTCTGTTTTCAGGTTGTTTTTGGCCCAGAAATCTGTCTGGAAAAAGACCCGAAAAAGGCCTGAAAAAACAGTCTGTTTTGAGGACATTTTTTGGGGCCATTTTCGGGCATATGCATGCCAGAAACCACAAAAGCAGCTGGCGACAGCATGCGTGTCCACAGAGAGGGCTCTGCATACTTCCTCTGCCATGCATGCCGTAGGTTCGACATCAAGGGCCTCGTGAATCCAACTGTTGCAAGAATTTCTTCTTAGATCTGATTTTCAGTCTATGATTTTTCTCGGTATCTACATATTCTTGCATGCTTTCTTCCTAATAATCCCTATATATTTGCAGGTGTTTGTTAATTGGAAAGGTTTCTTGTAATATGAATTTTATTCACCTAGTAGCAGGCTGGCAATGCTAAATTTGATGAGTTGCTTTAAAATGCCAGCCGAATCAAATTCTTCCCCCCCATTCATAATGGAAAGAAATTAGATTTTCTTTTCCACGCTTTCTTGCTGGTGTCTCACTTCTTCCCCCCGTGTAATCTTCAGGGCAGTGGCTTTTAAATGTCTGGTCATTAAGATTCAAGTCATGGTTCAGTCTTACACCTGAAAGGTTTATTTTTTAAAAAGCGAAGGGAAAAAAAAAAAACAATTAAGGCGAAACTGAGAATCCTTCATCACACTTCCAATTAAGAGAAGGTGAAAGTTTTGCGGCTTTCTGCTCTCCAACTCAAAACATCCAGAAACTTTTTTATTTTAATTAGAAAAAATAGTGTTGACATTTTCAAACATTGCTAGCAAAACACCTGTGTTTTTTTTAAAAAAAAACAATGATTATCGTGAAAACGTGGACAATCCGGGACAAAAGGTAAAGTTCAAACGCTGAAAGCATTTTTTTTTTAATTACGTGAAAAGAAAAGGGGGAAATGAGATCCAAATCTTTTTCTTCTAACTTCTAAACTGTGTTAAGTGGTTTTTTTAAAAAACTTTTGAAAAAGGGTTTTAGCTGGACAGAATGAAGCGATGTAAGTCCATCCTTACACAACTCACGATTCTCATCATTGTTAGTGCATCTCTGGGAGAATCCATTTGCTTATTTTTATTCCATCTTTATTATTTCTACAAATAACTCAAGAAGGTATCCAATGCATCCTCCTCCTCCTCCTCCTTCCCCTCCTCCTCCTCCTATTTCCCTCATGAGAATAACCCTGTGAAGTTGGGTGGGGGGGGACAAGAACTCACCGTCTCCTGGTGATTGGGCCAAAGTCACCCAATGAGCTTTCATGCCTGAGGTGGGCTAGAACTCACCGACTCCTGGTGATTGGCCCAAAGTCACCCAATGAGCTTTCATGCCTGAGGTGGGCTAGAACTCACTGACTCCTGGTGATTGGCCCAAAGTCACCCAATGGGCTTTCATGCCTGAGGCAGGCTAGAACTCACTGTCTCCTGGGGATTGGCTCGAAGTCACCCAGTGGGCTTTCATGCCTAAAGTGAGACTAGAATTCACAGTCTCCTGGTGATTGGCCCAAAGTCACCTAGCCAGCTATCATGCCTATGGCTGAACTAGAACTTACAGTCTCCTGCCTTCTAGCCTGGTGTTTTAACCACTTTTTTAAAAGAATGACAATTTGAATCAAGGACCTCATTAACATATTTCGCGCTTTACCGCTGATAACATTTTATGGGAATTACAGCATATTATTTTTAATGTCAAAACCAGTAAACATTTCATCACCAGGAACATTATTATCTGCTTTGCTCTTTTCTGATTTTTCTACTCTTCTGTTTTTCAAAGGTATAACTTAGAAAATAGCCCCTTTGATTATATGTCAATATATTTTCCTTCCTTACCAATTCAAGAATTCATCCCTTCCTTTTTTAAAAAACCTCAAAATAAATGAGATTTTTTAAAGTCTTGGACGATAAATGTGAAGGTTTATCTTTGCGTTGTACCTTATGATTCTTGACGAATGTATCTTGTCTTTTTATGTACACTGAGAGCATATGCACCAAAGACAAATTCCTTGTATGTCGAATCACACTTGGCGAATAAAGAATTCTATCTATTTTATCTATCTATCGACCTACTTACCTACCTACCTACCTACTTGGGAAGTGGAACATCTGCAAAATAGCAGAATATCATTTTTTTTAAGCCTTTCATCTGCTGTGTAACCAAAAGTGTTGGTTACTACCTTTAAAGCGCTCCATGGCTTAGGGCCTGGGTACTTACGGGACCGCCTGCTGTTACCTCATGCCTCCCACCGACCCGTACACTCACACAGAGAGGGACTTCTCAGGGTGCCGTCCGCTAAGCAATGTCGGTTGGCGGCCCCCAGGGGAAGGGCCTTCTCTGTGGAGGCTCTTACTCTCTGGAACAAACTTCCCCCTAGTTTGCGCCAATTGCCTGACCTTCGGACCTTTCGCCGCGAGCTGAAGACGTATTTATTTACTCGCGCGGGGTTGGCTTAAATTTTAAATTTTTGGATGTATTTTAATGGGTTTTAAATTTTAATATGTTTTAAATTTGGCCAATTTTATAATAAGTTTTTTAATTGTTTATTTTAATTGTATTTTGTTACTGTTTTTATGTTGGCTGTACACCGCCCTGAGTCCTTCGAGAGAAGGGCAGTATAAAAATCTAATAAATAATAATAATAATAATAATAATAATAATAATAATAATAATAATAATAATAATAATAATAATAATAATAATAATAATAATAATAATAATGAATAGTTCCAAACATGAATTTACTTGAGGGCCCTTTAACGACACACAATGAAGCCGTGCTACTGCTTTCAAAAGGTTGGACATCTTTTCTCTCTTTAGAATATTTTTTTATAGATCGCTCCCCCTCCCGATAGTCGTGTTTACCGCGCCATCCAAGGGATCAGATCCAAAGGCATGGAACAAAAAAATAACAGACGACTGCAGGGAGTTATTTATCGAATCAATAACATGACGAATGACCAGAGTGTTCTGTGCAGGGTGCAAGACAATAAGTTGAAACATATCTCAGTTTGCAATCAATTCCTGACAAGTCTCCTGGGTTGAGGCATTATAGCCCAAAATAAAGAAATAAATAAAGGAAAAATGAGCAGAGACATCTGAAGGTTGACTATTTCTCACTTGTCCTGGAAGGAACTTGAAGGGGGAGACAGATTCCTGGCACAGGGAGGACTAGCTGATCATCTCCAAGGGGTTGGTTGTTGACTTCCGATGCCAGACCTGAAGCTATTAGTTGCCAGACGGAATCAACCTTTATGGAGCTCAGGTGTTCATCCAGAAGTTTGGTTCCAAGTCAAATTGTATATTGTGTTGTGATCCGCCAGTAGCCTGCGGAGCTGGCAACAGAGTCGGATAGCGATGAGGCTGAGGTGAGGCCAGGGCCATCATGGAGTGAGGTGTGGACTCCAGAGCCTCCAGAGACTGATAGTAGTGAGGCAGAGGAATAGGAGGAGCCTGTTCATGATGCAAGCATGAGAAGAGCTGCCAGAAGGCAAGAGCAGCTCAAGCAGAGAAGACAACTCGGGAGTAGGGCCAAGAGATGATTGGCCCCTCCCATAAGGCTTAAAGGACCAGTAATGGCGTTTTGGCTCTTTTCTGGAAAACAACATTGGTAGCTTCATCTTCTGCTTCGTCTACATCTTGCATTTATTTTTGTGACTTCTGAATGTTTGCCAAGAAGGGCCTTTGGCAGCTTAACATAACATAATAACATATTAACAGAATTTGAAGGGACCTTGGAGGTCTTCTAGTCCAACCCCCTGCCGAGGCAAGAAACCCTACACCATTTCAGACAAATGGCTATCTAACATTTTCTTAAAAATTTTCCAGTGTTGGAGCATTCACAACTTGTGCAGGCAAGTTGTTCCACTTATTGATTGTTCTAACTGTCAGGAAATTTCTCCTTAGCTCTAAGTTGCTTCTCTCCTTGATTAGTTTCCACCCATTGCTTCTTGTTCTACCCACAGGTGCTTTGGATAATAGTTTGACTCCCTTAGTTTGCCTAATTGGACCAAGGCTTGCGATAGGACTGAGGAATTTGTGTTGGGAGGAATTTATTTTAATTTGAGTTGAACGACACTGGGAATGAAGAAATTCTCAGCTGTTCGAATCAAGTTTTTTTTTTTTTTTCCACGGACTGAATTTTCTACTACCTACTTGGGCCTGGGTCACAACATATTGAACCTCTAAATTAGGTGTCCAAATCCTTTAAGACGACTAACTCCCAGAGTCCCTCAGCCAGCAAAGCTGGCTGAGGTACTCTGGGAGTTGAAGTCCACAAGTCTTAAAGGGACCAAGTTTGGACACCCCTGCTCTAAACCCTTTTGGTCAGATAAGAAAAGACAGACAGAAAGAAAAAAACCCAACTCTGGGAGTTGAAGTCCACAAGTCTTAAAGGGACCAAGTTTGGACACCCCTGCTCTAAACCCTTTTGGTCAGATAAGAAAAGACAGACAGAAAGAAAAAAACCCAATTCTTTTGGCAGATTAGAATTGGTCTCCAGAAAGAGTTATCTTTGGTTTACTAAGAGAACATGATGGATGACAACATTCATTACATGGATAGCTAATCATAGGGGCCAACTTTTCCCCTTCTATTCAATCTTGGTGACAATGTTGCTTGCCTTTGACGGGAAACACTAGAGTTATGGTCTGGTTAGCCTAATTAGCCATCCTTAATTTGGTCTCACTTCAACTAAGGGAACTGAAAAATCCATCTCTCCCATTTATGAACTGACCGACAGATGGCATGGCAATGACTGGCGATCGAATACAAGGAAAATAATATATGGAAGCTGTTCGGTGTACAACCTTCATGGTTTCTGAGATATACCGCCAGGGGTGGAGGCTCATAAAACCATGCAAAGACCTTGTTCTCCTGGAGGAAAAAAGTAATATACAATTAGAAAATGCAAAACAAAATACAGTAGTGACCAAAATTGTGGAAACCTTTTGGGAAAAATGTATTTTTGAGGTTTGATGGGGGGGGGAGCTTCAAGATAATCCTATTCCACTGCTGGAATGGCCTGGGAATAGCTCAAACCTTCACCCAATTGAAAATCTATGGAACCGACTAAAGAAACTTGTTAATCAGAAGCGACCCAGCAATAAAACCCAGTTAATAGAAACCATCATTCAATCTTGGTTTCACATTATAACAGCTGCAGAACTAAAAGACTTGATTCACTCCATGGGAAGACGTTGTAAGACCATAATTCATGCTAAAGTTTACCCAACTAAGTATTAACTGACATGGTGATAATTTTTGCATATCTCGTTTTTTCTACCTGTTTCATTTTTCTTCTTTATACTGTAACTGCTATTCTGATAGCAAATCCTTCATAAAAGTTATTGCATGACATTCTTGATTAACTAATCTTTCCATTGATATATAATTTTACGGTACTACTCCCCCCTCAAAAAAGTGATGTTATTAGCTAGTTTTAGAAAATACGCTTTTCCCAAAAGGTTTCCACAATTTTGGCCACTGCTGTATGATGCTGGTAGCAATGAGAACGATTAATCAGTGGAATGACTTGCCACCGGAATGCTCCAAGAATGCTCCAAGAACTGATGGTTTTTAAGAAGAGATTGGACAAACATCTGACTGAAGGGTTTCCTGTTTGAGCAGGGGTGGAATGGAAGATCTCCATGGTCCCTTCTAACTCTGTTATTCTATTCTGACCTAGGCTTCCTGATACGGTGAAAGTACACAATGAGTCCCCAAACCCCTCTTTTTATTTTAACGGCTGTGATTTCTGCTCATTCAGAGTCTGTTCATTCTCAATTTGTTCATTCACAGGTGAGTCCCAAATAGTTGTAAAGAGTCCGACAGAAGTCTGCCACAGTTCTTCTGATAAGACTGATAAACACCCACCTTTATCTCCCTTGACACTGTGCGAAGACCTAATTGGTAATTAACTTTGCAAGGCCACACAGAACACAGAGTCAACACAGAGCTGCAGTATTGAAACTGTCGTGTCCCACCCCCCACTCCGACGAACGAGTCAAGGAAGTCCGTGGCAAACTTGGCAACGAAGCCTCTGCAGCTTGTCAAGTCCCTTCGAGGTTTATCAGGGCAGGCAGGAGTCCAAGTTGTGACTTCAGCGATAGGGTCCGGTATCAGCAAACTCGATAAGACTTTGCTTGACTCAAGGTTGGAATACCAAAAGCAGGTCCTTTATATAGGGTGTGGGGTGTGGCTCCATGACTCAGCATTTATCCAGGCCTGCCCCTCTCTTCCTTCTGCTGGCGTCACCTCTCAGATCTCCGGAAGCGAGGATCCTCCCACTTTGAATTGTCTTCTGCTGTTTGGGAAAGGGAGGGGTCAGAAGGAGTAGGCCCGAGCAATTCCAATACCGGGCTGGCTTCCTCTGATGGCTGAGCCAAAGGAGCACACGCCGTATGAGTGAGGTTTATCGGGCTTGTTTGTTCACTCCTGGAATCCTCTCCGGGCATGGGGCCAGGGCTGGGGGCTGGAGGCATGACAGGCCGTTCATCTTCATTATCAGACTCGGAGTCTGATAACAGGCCCGGTTGGAAACGGGAGGGGCCCGGCTGAGGAGAGGAGGGAGGATGAGTCACAACAGAAACCAACCAGCACGAACAACAGTTGCTTCCTGGAAAGGGCCACGTGCCTTTATGTTTTATGCTTCCTTTATGTTTTATGGGAGGGGCCGATCATCTCCAAGCCTTACTCCTGAGTCATCCCTTTTGTTTTAACTGTTCTTGCCTTCTGGCAGCTCTGCGCATGTGCGCACTGGGAACAGGCTCCTCCTGTTCCTCTGCTTTGCTGATGTCCGACTCTGGAGGCTCCAGTGGCAGCACACTCCCAGATGGCCCTGGCTCCCTGTCTGCCTCCAATGCAGAGCCCTCATCCGAGCCTTCCCCAGACTCCAGGACTGGCCCATGTTCCTCCCCAGCCTCCTCATTGTCTGACTATGCTGCCAGCTCTGCAGGCTGCCGGAGAACCACAACATATTCTGTCATCATTAGGAGGGATGGAGGAGAAAGGAGACTCCCAGGGAATAAGTCTCAAAGGGTGCTTCCAGAGTTGTGGCCCCTAGCAAACATCAAGGGTTAAACTAAGTTTGAGCATAGCTATTTGAATGGAAGCTCCGAAATTGCCTAGAATAACAGAATTGGAAGAGACCTTGGAGGTCTTCTAGTCCAACCCCCTGCCTAGGCAGGAAACCCTACACCACTTTAGACAGATGGGTTATCTCTTCTTAAAAACTTCCAGTATTGGAGCATTTACAGCTTCTGGAGGCAAGCTATTCCATTGATTAATTGTTCTAACTGTCAGGAAATTTCTCCTTAGTTCTAAGTTGCTTTTCTCCTTGGTTAGTTTCCACCCATTGCTTCTTGTCCTGCCTTCAGGTGCTTTGGAGAAGAGTTTGACTCCCTCTTCTTTGTGGCAGCCCCTGAGATACTGGAAAACTGCTATCATGTCACCCTTAGTCCTTCTTTTCATTAAACTAGACATACCCAATTCCTGCAACCGTTCCTTATATGTTTTAGCCTCCAGCCCCCTAATCATCTTTGTTGCTCTTCTCCGGATAGAAGATTCTCCGTTCCCATTCCTTTGACTTCTGCCCAAATTCATCCTCCATTGTAACCATCCTCAGTTGTTAAGAGCTCATTTTTTTTCTCCCTCTTGTAAGGCTGCCAAAGGCCCTGTTTGAATGGGTCATCCACTGTGTAACTGTCATCCACAGGAAAGGAACGCAGCCTAAGCCAGCATTCTTTGGCATTTGACATTTTAATTTCATTTTTTTTTTCAAAAACAGCCTTGGCTGGCATGAACAAAGCAGAGGGAAGCATAACTAGAAGAGGAGAGGAAACCGAATTCTTCTTTTGATTGCTAAAGTGTCTTGTGTGGTCCATCCGTTGTTTTGTTGCCGGGAAGGGTGTGTGATGGTGCAGATTTAGCCAATGGCTCTAGCATCACAATGAAGTGGTACATCGCTACAGAAATAAGGCAGATGCCAGGAACTTGAACGTCAACGCTGCACCCAGTTTGGGAAAAATCTTAAAGGCCAAGCCAGTGCTTACATAATGCAAAAAAGCAGCTGCAGCTGGGCTGAAATCCAGCAGGTTCTGACAGGTTCTGGAGAACCGGTAGCGGAAATTTTGAATAGTTTGGAGAACCGGCAAATACCACCTCTGGTTGGCTCCAGAGTAGGGTGGGAATGGGGATTTTTCAATATCCTTCCCCCAGGAGTGGGGAGGGAATGGAGATTTTGCAGTACCCTCCCCCTGCCACGCTCACCAAGCCACACCAAGCCCACCAAGCCATTCCCACAGAACCAATAGTAAAAAAAAATAAAAATTGAATTTTACCACTGAGCAGCAACAACAGCAGCAACAAAACTTTGCCTGCCTGTAAATTGGAAGATGAGAGGATTAGGAGACAGAAGACTAAAACATACGAAGAACAGTTGCAGGAATTGGGTATGTCTTGTCTAACAAAGAGAATAGAATAGAATAGAATAGAATAGAATAGAATAGAATAGAATAGAATAGAATAGAATAGAATAGAATAGAATAGAATAGAATAGGAATTCTTTATTGGCCAAGTATGATTGGACACACAAGGAATTTGTCTTTGGTGCATAAGCTCTCAGTGTACATAAAAAGACAAGATACATTTGTTAAGAATCATAAGGTACAACACCTAATGATAGTCATCGGGTACAAATAAGCAATCGAATCATACTAGGAAACAATCAATATAAATCGTAAGGATACAAGCAACAAATTTACAATCATACAGTCATAAGTGGGAGGAGATGGGTGATAGGAATGATGAGAAGACTAATAGTAATAGTAATGCAGACTTAGTGAATAGTTTGACAGTGTTGAGGGAATTATTTGTTTAGCAGAGTGATGGTGTTCGGGGAAAAAAACTGTTCTTGTGTCTAGTTGTTTTGGTGTGCAGTGCTCTGTAGCGTTGTTTTGAGGGTAGGAGTTGAAGTGACATGATAAGGCTGTTCCAATATTTGAGGGGTTCCTACAAAGACCAGAGGGTCAAACTATTTTTCTGAGCACCAGAAGGCAAGACATGGAAGCAATGGATGGAAGCTAATGAAGGAGAGAAGCAACTTGAAATGAAGGAGAAATTTCCTGACAGTGAGAATAATTTACCAATGGAACAACTTGCCTCCAGAAGTTGTGGGTGCTTCATCATTGGAGGCTTTTAAAAAGAGACTGGACAGACACATGTCTGTGATGTTAAAGGGTTTCCTGCTTTAACAGGGGGTTGGACTAGAAGACCTCCAAGGTCCCTTCCAACTCTTATACTCTGTTAACTTCAGAGAGCTAGTGCAGATTCTGTTGAGATGACGGAATATGACAAACCATTCACCGCAATTTCTGTCTTGCCTTTGGACCTAAAATGCAAACCGAAGATGAAATGCACAATCCATATTTTGCAGCTATACATGTCTCCAGAAATAATGTAGGACCGTATAACAGATCACTTGCAGTACATAAAAAAAAAAATACCTGGGCAGGTAGAACACTTTCAAAAGATGCGATTCCTGCTTATGGTGAAAAGATGTCCAGTATATTTTTCAGAACACAAGTAAGGCTGAATAACGGAACAGAGTGGATTAATGTCTATTGTATTAGGACAGTAGAGGAAGGGAAGGCCAAGGACTTCAAAATATATAAGTATGTATATTACTGATTTGTGTGTGTGTGTTTTTTAACGAGCCGGTTACAACAGAAATTCACAGCTGGTTTGCAAAACTACATTGGCTAAATGTTCTAAAGTAGGTCATTGGGAAAATGTAGATAAAACAAAAGCCCTTTGGAGAAATGCATGTTAAAACATTGTGTTGTAAGTTAATTTGTGTGCAAAATCTCCATAGCTCGGAAGAGGTTGCAAATGACAAACCAATTCACATGTTCGTTTGTTTTTTAAACAAAGCATTTTAAAAATCCATTTGAAATTGGAAGGAATGCAGAATCTTGGTAGTTAAAATGGGCAAGATTTATACCTATTTATACAATCCTTTTTTTTTCCTAAAAGAGGAATGGGGGAAGGGGGAGATAAGAGGAGGAAAATTATGGGCAGTACCAGTTTACCCTCATAACATGGAAAACTCCCTTTTGGTACGAGGTTTATAATTTTGGGGTCTTTGCTGCTCTCTGAGTTTGGTTGTTTTCTTGTACACATTTCATTACCCAACTGGGTAACATCATCAGTGCTAGAAGGGAGTGGGGTTTTCTTTCTGTTTATATACGAGTCCCTTCCAGCCATGATAATGTTACCCAGTTGGGTAATGAAACACCTACAAGAAAACAACCAAGCTCAGAAAACACCAAGGACCCGACAATTCAACACTGAGCTACAACTATTCTCTTTTCTTGATTATAATGTTGTACACATGTACACATGTACAAATGTTTGCATTGTGATACTGTGACATTGGTTTTGTTATTTTGACAGTGGTTTTGGTTATTATTTTAAAAATATATCTAAACTACACTTTGCCCATATTCCATTGTTGTAGCTGTTGTTGTTGTTGTTGTTGTTGTTGTTGTTAGTTGCGAAGTCGTGTCTGGCCCATTGCGACCCCATGGACAATGTTCCTCCAGGCCTTCCTGTTCTTTACCATCCTTTGGAGTCCATTTGAGCTCATATTGACCGCTTCAGTGACTCCATCCAGCTACCTCGTTCTCTGCTGTCCCCTTCTTCTTTTGCTCTCCATCGTTCACAGCATTAGGCTCTTCTCCAGGGAGTCTTTCCTTCTCATTAGGTTGCCAAAGTATTTCAGTATCCTCTTCAGGATCTGGCCTTCTAAAGAGCAGTCAGGGTTGATCTCCTCTAGGACTGACCGGTTTGATCACCTTGAAGTCAAGGGACTTGCAGGATTCCCTTGGATTGATCGATCAGTCTATCTATCTATCTATCTATCTATCTATCTATCTATCTATCTATCTATCTATCTACCTGTTGTTGTTAGCTGCGAAGTCATGTCCGTCCCATCGCGACACCATAGACAATGTTCCTCCAGGCCTTCCTATCCTCTACCATCCTCTGGAGTCCATTTTAGCTCACACCAACTGCTTCAGTGACTCCATCCAGCCACCTCGTTCTCTGTCGTCCCCTTCTTCTTTTGCCATTCCATTGAGATCAGATTAAAAAAAAAGTCAGAGAATTAAATTCAGTTATATAACGCCGCAACTTTAATTACACCCAAGAGATTTTGTGATCCCTACAAACCTTTGATACGTGTTGGCTCACAGAGTCTAGCAAACATTTTTTTTAACTGTACTATAAATTTTAATGTGCCAGAAGTCATACATTATTAAACAGATGACAGGAGTGTTATCATAGTAACCATGTAATGAATCTTGAAATCAAATCAATGTTTGTTTGGTGCTGTGGCATCCTTGCTTTCCAGTTTTTGGCTTATGGTTAGCCTAAAGGGAGGGAAGAAGTGGTGTCTGTCCCACTGCAGAGAATAGAATAGAATAGAATAGAATAGAATAGAATAGAATAGAATAGAATAGAATAGAATAGAATAGAATAGAATAGAATAGAATAGAATTTTTTATTGGCCAAGTGTGATTGGACACACAAGGAATTTGTCTTGGTGCATAAGCTCTCAGTGTACATAAAATAAAAGATATGTTCATCAAAAATCATAAGGTACAACACTTAATGATAATCACAGGTACAAATAAGCAATCAAATCATACTAGGAAACAGTCAATATAAATTGTAAGGATACAAGCAACAAAGTTACAGTCATGCAGTCATTAGTGGGAGGAGATAGGTGATGGGAACGATGAGAAGATTAATAGTAGTGCAGTTTTAGTAAATAGTTGACAGTGTTGAGGGAATTATTTCCTTAGCAGAGTGATGGCCTTCGGGGAAAAAAACTGTCCTTGTGTCTAGTTGTTCTGGTGTGCAGTGCTCTATAGCGTCGTTTTGAGGGTAGTAGTTGAAACAGTTTATGTCCAGGATGTGAGGGATCTGCAAATATTTTCCCAGCCCTCTTTTTGACTCGTGCAGTATCCAGGTCCTCAATGGAAGGCAGGTTGGTAGCCATTATTTTTTCTGCAGTTCTAATGATCCTCTGAAGTCTGTGTCTTTCTTGTTGGGTTGCAGAACCAAACCAGACAGTTATAGAGGTGCAAATGACAGACTCAATAATTCCTCTGTAGAACTGGATCAGCAGCTCCTTGGGCAGTTTGAGCTTCCTGAGTTGGTGCAGAAAGAACATTCTTTGTTGTGCTTTTTTGATGACGTTTTTGATGTTAGCTGTCCATTTTAGATCTTGCGATACGGTAGAACCTAGAAATTTGAAGGTCACTACTGTTGATACTGTGTTGTCCAGTATTGTGAGATGTGGAAGTATGGAAGGGTTTCTCCTAAAGTCTACCACCATTTCTACCAGTGGTGAAGTCCAATTTTTTTTACTACCGGTTCTGTGGGCTTGGCTTGGTGGGCATGGTGTGGCTTGGTGGGCATGACTTCGTTGGCGTGGCAGGGAAGGATATTGCAAAATCCCCATTTCCTCCCCACTCCTGGAGGAAGGATACTGCAAAATCTCCATTCCCATCCCACTCTGGGGCCAGCCAGAGGTGGCATTTGCCAGTTCTCTGAACTACTCAAAATTTCTGCTACCGGTTCTCCAGAACCTGTCAGAACCCTGCAGGATTTCACCCCTGATTTCTACAGTTTTGAGTGTGTTCAGTTCCAGATTGTTCTGGTCGCACCATGAGCTCGTTGTCCAACCTCCTGTCTGTTTCTTGGCCCAGAAATGCAAAGCATGGCACTGCATAGCAACCCCAAAACAAACATATTTTGGTTTGACAGGGACAGTTGTGTTAATTCTAAGCTTTGAAGCTCCCTCCTTAGTTCAGCTATAATTTTCTCTTATCATGAAACATTTATTAGATGAAAGAGAGAGAGTGTGTGTGTGTGCAGGGGGAGAGATGTGGAAATGCCTGGTGTTCAAAAGGCAAACAACAATGCAAACTGTCTCAATGTATCACATTAGATCCTGGGAAATTAAAGCAGTGAATCAGTGTTAAACATAGTAAATCGGAGGGGAGGGAGAGAAGCATTAAAATCCCGCAGAAATGGGGACGTTGACTTCGTTAGGCTGGGGTGCAGATTGGGTGCTCTAAAAATACATGATGAATATCTCTGAGCATTTCTTGTCCAACGGAGGGAGAATTAAATCAGGTTCAATCCTGCCTTCACCCTATGTCACCTAAAGGACAAGAAGGATAGAAACTAATCAAGGAGAGAAGCAACCTAGAACTAAGGAAAAATTTCCTCACAAGAACAATTAACCAGTGACATGGCCCTTCCCCCTCACTTTCCAAGTCACTTTCTGGCAGCAGGCCCGGCTCAGGGGGCACAGACACAACACGTATACCTGTTTTGGGGCCATTATTTGGGCTGTTTTCAGGCCGTTTTGGGGCCATTTTCAATCCATTTCTTGAGCCCGAAAATGGCCAAAAATGGCATGAAAAACAGCACGAAAACAGCCTGGCCTGTTTTTTGGCCGTTTTCAAGCTGTTTTCTGGTGCTCCGGCACCCACAAAGACCATCTGGCTGCCTGGTGACAGCGCACGTGACCACAGGGAGGTTCACCATCACAGGTTTAGGGTTTCCTGCAAGAGGTTGGACTAGAAGTCCTCCGAGGTCCCTTCCAACTCTGTCGTTCTGTTAAAATAAAATTTTAAATGGATAAGACCAGTGAAGGAGATGTTTTCTTTTGCAGAATAAAATGCGTTAGAACGAGCTAAGTAATCTGAAAGCGACAAATCTTTGCTTGATGAAAACAAAACTGGGGTTAACCCAGCTTACGGCATGGTGTCAAACCTGAGCCCAAGTCTATCAATATCCATGGGAGATCTGTATTATGAGTGCAGCAGCCAACAAAGCAACCCCCTCCCCAAAGGTGTTAGTTACCACCTTTGGGCCTCTGGTGGCTCAACAGGCTAATGCAGCCTGTTATTAACATCAACTGCTTGCAATATTGCAGGTTCAAGTCCCACCAGGCCCAAGGTTGACTCAGCCTTCCATCCTTTATAAGGTAGGTAAAATGAGGACCCAGATTGTTGGGGGCAATTAAGTTGACTTTGTATATAATATACAAATGGATGAAGACTATTGCTTGACATAGTGTAAGCCGCCCTGAGTCTTTGGAGAAGGGTGGGATATAAATGCAAATAAAATAAAATAAAATAAAATAAAATAAAATAAAGTGCTCCATGGCATAGGACCGGGTTATCTACAGGACCGCCTGCTGCTACTGGTGGCCTCCCATCGACCAGTGCGCTCTCATAGGGAGGGTCTCCTCAGGGTGCCATCGGCCAGACAATGTCGGCTGGCGACCCCCAGGGGGAGGGCCTTCTCTGTGGGGACTCCAACCCTCTGGAACGAGCTACCACCAGGGATCTGCCAACTCCCTGATCTCCGGACCTTTCGTCGCGAGCTGAAAACATTTCTGTTCCTTTGCGCAGGACTGGCCTAAGGGTTTTTAAATGGGGTTTTTATTGGATTTTTATAGTTTCCAGCCAAATTCGAATTTTTGTCTTTTAAATTGGTTTTAATTTTTGTATCAGTTGTTTTATTCTGGCTGTAAACCACCTTTGGGAGTCCTTTGGGAGAAGGGCGGTATAAAAATTGAAATAATAAATAAATAAAATAAATAAAGGTCCAACTATAGTCAGAAATTCAGCAATAGAAATAGTCTACGGAGATTTTCAGCCATCCAGGTCATGGACTTTGTTAGTTTTTTCTTTGAAAACGTTTTGCTTCTCATCCAAGAAGCTTCTTCAGAAAAACAGAAGAAGCTTCTTGGATGAGAAGCAAAACGTTTTCAAAGAAATGTCTATGGAGATTGTCAGTCATCCAGGTCAGGGTTATCCCAAAAGTGCTTTTTCCAAAAGGCAACTGGACTTTGTTTTCCCGTGAAGACGTTTCGCTTCTCATCCAAGATGCTTCTTCTGTTATTCAGCGGAACTGAAGAAGCTTTTTGGATGAGAAGCGAAATGGAGAAAACAAAGAAAATAGACCTGAAGAAGCTTCTTGGATGAGAAGCGAAATGTATTAAGGAAACACGAAGTCCAGTTGCCCTTTACAAAAGCACCTTTGGGACAATAGAAATAGTCAATTTTCCAAGCGCAGAAGGAAGATTTTTCTTGTGCATAAACAATAGATAAAGCCATTTAAATCACACTGGCTGGCCATGAACCGTGTTCCCAGGTCTATTGATAGTCAATGTACAACATCTCCCCCCCCCCACTCTTGTATTTTGGAGACATAATAAACTTTGGAATTGCTTCTGTGCCTATTGAGACAAGCTTACTTTATATTCATTTGTTTTACATTATCTACCAAGGCATGTCATTCATAAATTTCCCCCAAAAAGCAAAATCCATAAAAAGAAATCTCAACATTCAATAGATGAATGTGCCCCTTGATTGACATTATCATAATTCATTTTCCCTTATGCATTGGCAGTAAAACAGAAAACATAAACAGAAGTGCTAAAAGTTGCCCCAAATTAGGGGCAACAGAGTGACATCACTAGATAACGTTCATTGATGCCAGTTATAATGGAAACGGGGGGGGGGGAAATGGGCTGGATTCAGATAAGATTGCTCACATTTTCCTAAGCGTCAATCCACAAAACCTACCCACGTTAGTGTCCATCCCAAGATAGAATAGAATAGAATAGAATAGAATAGAATAGAATAGAATAGAATAGAATAGAATAGAATAGAATAGAATAGAATTTTTTATTGGCCAAGTGTGATTGGACACACAAGGAATTTGTCTTGGTGCATAGGCTCTCAGTGTACATAAAAGAAAAGATACGTTCATCAAGGTACAACATTTACAACACAATTGATGGTCAATATATCAATATAAATCATAAGGATAATAACTTATAATTATTATAATATATTATTATAACTTGTTGCTGGCAATCCTTATGATTTATATTGATATATTGACCATCAGTTGTGTTGTAAATGTTGTACCTTGATGAAGGTATCTTTTTTTTATGTACACTGAGAGCATATGCACCAAGACAAATTCCTTGTGTGTCCAATCACACTTGGCCAATAAAAATTCTATTCTATTCTATTCTAAATCATAAGGATTGCCAGCAACAAAGTTACAGTCATACAGTCATAAGTGGAAAGAGATTGGTGATGGGAACTATGAGAAGATTAATAGTAGTGCAGATTCAGTAAATAGTTTGACAGTGTTGATGGAATTATTTGTTTAGCACAGTTTGTAAATAGATAGATAGTAATGTAAATGTAAATGTAAATAGGGGTCTGTAAATAGATAGTTGCGCTTTGAAAAACCACCTTTCCCTCTTACCAGACTGCCCAGATTTAAGGTATATGAGGAGGTCCTTCTATGTATCTCATCATCTAGTAGGTGTTTGGTGAGAATTGACTCTTCTCAAAGAAGGAACAAGATCAGCAGGCAAGAACTGAGAGCAGCGCTATCTCATTCACTCAGTCCTGGAGAACATCAAGGTTTCAGAAGATGGTAAAGAGACAAGATTGTTCCAGTGGTGAAAAAGAGCTGAAGGCAGAAATACTCAAGAGTAACATCAAAGAACGTGATGCCTGGACACCATCAAAGCTGATACCAGCCTGAGCATAGAAAAACTCAAAGAAGTAGTGCAAGATCAGAGGATGTGGAGAGACCTGGCCCATGGAATCCTCAAATGTCAGACACAACTGAATGGATCTCATCATCATCATCATCATCATCCTGATGTTTGATCAACATGAATCTATTCACTCCACCAGCAATCTGCCTCCCCTCCTAGTCCTCAAATAATCATCCATTGTGTGTAGCAACCATCAATAGAAAAAAGGTCCATATATATATATATAGGCTGATATGTGTGTGTGTGTATATATATATATATTGGAAGTGTCTTGGCAACGTTTCGACGAAGTCTCATTTGTCATCTTCAGGCTTCATCGAAACGTCGCCAAGACACTTCCAATTTTACGCGGGAGAAAACCCGAATAACCAAAGACCTATATATATATATATATATATAATTGATTGCTCAACCCAGGAAGGCATCTCACATGCATGCTGCAATCCAATCCTAGTTTCAAGACCTTGGGAAAAACAAGAATGTGTGATGTGAGAGGAGAATAAGGGTGAGGTCAATGTCTACTAACATTGACCTCACCCCATTCCTAAGAGGACTACAAGGGGCGTGCATAAGAGCACAAAAGTGCCTACCGTTCCTGTCCTATTGTTTCCTTTCATTATATATACGCTTATATGTTGTACAGTTGTTTTATGCTTATGCTTATATATACTGTTGTGACAAAATAAAATACAAAAATAAAATAAAATATCAGGGGTAAAATGGGTCTGGCAGTTATTTTTGTCTCTGTCCCAGAATATAAACCCAACGGATCACAGAATATAGATAACAGAATATAATCTCCACACATAACAGATTAAGCAGCAGAAGGCAAGACAAGAATGCAATGGATGGAAACTAATCAAGGAGACAAGCAACCTAGAACTAAGGAGATGTTTCCTGACAGTCAGGACAATCAGCAATCAACAGTGGAAGAGCTTAGCTTCAAAAGTTGTGGGTGCTCCAACATTGGAGGTTTTCAAGAAGAGACAGGACAGCCAGTTGACTGGAATGGTATAGAGTTTACTGCTTGAGCAGGGGGTTGGACTAGAAGATCTCCAAAGGTCCCTTCCAACTCTGTTATTCTGATTATTTCAACCGAACCCAGATTGCAAATATTTGGTATATTTAACGGAAAGCTACACATTTTTTATTAAATGCTAAGCCATAAAGTAATTTGTATGTTTTTGAACTTTTCGCAAGATACAAACCCAGCCACTGTAGCCTATCACTCATAATGCACGATTCGGTTTATCTCGTGAAACAAATCAATTCTGATTTATGTAATAACGCGTGGTTAATCCAAATTAATAGCCTTATGTATCAAATCATGCACAGACTTAAAAATGCATTTGTAAAACCATTTAGTGTTACTTGTTTTGAAGGAAAAGTTTTAAACCTTTTCACCTCACCAGTAACTGATGTTTATTTGCTTGTTGTAGCAATTTCTTCCAAATAAGTGTTTGTTATATATTAGCCTGTCCCGAAAAAAGTTTTTATTATCATTGTTATTATTGACTGGCAACATTAATAAAAGTCTATTTATAAGCGAATGAAAATCTCACAAAGGCAGAACGAAGCTCAACAACCACCCCCCGCCAAAAAACCCCACCAAACCCCTATATAAGAAATATGGAAAGACAAGAAGAAAATAAAAGAACTATGTTTTATTCAAAGCTGATAATGAACCTGTAGGATTAACGCAGTCTAATCCATGTAACTATCGATTTGACTATAATGGGTACAAGGTTTTGCAATTAGCAATGTCGTACATTAAGTCTTCCGCTTTGCATTTGTATTTTTCACAGCTTGCAAAAGGAAACTTGTTTTATTTTATTATTTTGCCTTAGAACTTTCGGCGGGTAAAAAGAAAGACAGCAGATGGCGCCCGAAAGCATTAAAATCCCCTAATGTCAGATATTTTTTACAGGCAGCCTTCTAATACCGTAGGCTCCCTTCCATTCAGCCTTGATTTTCAGTGCTGCAGAATCTGACCAACAGACTCAGAATGACAGAAGAACGTCCAGCTTCATGAGACTGTCTGTCTGTCTTTCTGTCTAAATTTGGAGGGATCCTTGAGCAAATTCAACAAGCACAACCGTGTCTTGTTTGCCATGCTGTGCAAAGGAATGGATTCTGAAGGCATCTGCCTACATCCTTGCATAGGAAGGGGGGAGCCATTCATTATTCATCCTCTCTAGCTTTTGACATCTGTTGGGGGCGAGTGGTGGGTTTATTTCTAGACGGCCTGTGGTTTTTCTTGCAGACAGCCCTGATAGCTAAGGGCAAAGGCTGGGTGCTTTGCATGCAAAAAGATTTATGTTAGGTCAGGTTGAGAGGGAGAGAGAGAGAGAGAGGTAGGTTCAAGTGAGTCACATCGCTGAAGTTCAACAATTGCCGGGGGGACCCACCGGGAGAAGATTCCTGCAGAAGATCTAGTGGAGCAATATCAAAAGACCTGCAGGTGACCTTCTGCGGATGCAAATCGTTGTGAGTGGCGGTAGATGGTAGATATCAATTATTGATATTAGCGGATGGCAGAAGAAACGGAGAATGCAACATGGGAAAAATTGAAGCGCTGTTCTCTGGCTGGTGTGAAATTTGAATAACGGTAGTAGTAGGTAATGGTTTCAAAGCACTGGTGTTGCTGGAAATTCAGAGAGGGGGGAGGGGGAGGGAGAGAAAGGAGAGGGGGAAGTCGAGGGGAAAGAAAAGTGAAAGGGAGGGATAAGGAGAGGGAGAGAGGGAGGAGGGAGCAAGGAGAAGGAGAGGGAGGGGAAAGGTAGAGGGAGGAAAGGGGAAAGACAAGGTAGAAGAAAAGTGAAAAGGGAGAAAAAGAGGGAGAAGAGAGAGAGAGGGAGGGAAGGAGAAGGAGAAAGAGGGAGGAGGGAACAAGGAGAAGGAGAGGAAGGGGTAGGGGAGAAGGAGGAGAGGGGGAAGATGACGTAGAAGAAAAGTGAAAGGGAGGAGAGAGGGACGGAGGGAGCAAGGAGAGGGAGGGAAAGGGGAAGGGGAGGGGGAGAGAGGGGCAGCAAGCCATATGAGTCCATTTCTGCTCAAGTACAGATGGAGGAAAAAAATTATTTAGAAGATTTTATTTTAATGCAAACATTCACAGTCTCCCTCTCTCCATGACACCGAACGAACTTGCGTTTTTCATAATATGACAACACAGTTTGCAACTTGAAAAATTCATACCAAAATAGGGTTTGCCGATGAAAATACAGACAAAAATACCATACATTAAGGAAAATGCTTGAGAAATCGCTTATGTTGTTGAAAGTCCATGCCAAGAGGCGAAGAAAAAAAAACAAAACCCCACATTAATATGTGCATTAATTTTCATGCAGGCGTCCTTCTGTTTCCCCAGAATATAAAATATGCTGAATCAAACTGAAAGGAGGCAGAATTATTTCATAGAGGTCTACGGCTCCTGAGGGTAAGATCTTCTATGACGGTGGAAAGGTCTATCTGTAAAGTTTTGGAATTCTCCATTCGCAGGAGGTTTGTAAGATAAATCTGAACAGCAAATTCTCAAGGACGGCTTTCCTTCAGTGCCGCAAAATCAGATCCATTCAGTTGCTCCCGAATCCATCAATCTGCGATTCTTCAACCCAGGGGTGGGCTTCAAAAATTTTAGCAAGGGGTTCTCTGCCCGGTTGATGGGTGGGCGTGGCCATGGTGGGCGTGGCCTAGTCAGCCTCCTGCACCACAGCACAGGAGGGGCTTTTTTGCCCTCCTCGGGCTCCAGAGGCTTTCCTCGAGCCTCCAGAAGGGCAAAAATGGCCTCCCCAGGCTCTGGAGGCCCTCTGGAGCCCAGTAACGGGCCTACTGGAAGTTCAGAAAGGCTGGAAATGGGACCATTTCCGGCATTCCTGAACTTCCGATAGGCTCATTTTTCACCCTCCCCGAGCCTCCGCGCATGCCCTGCACTTACCTGAATCCAAAACGGGCTGAGTGGGGACTTCTGGAAAGACCAGGGTGGGGTGGGCAAGGCCATCCAGGAGTGGGATTTGGGGGTTCTCCAAACTGCACATAATTTTAGCTAGAGGTTGTCCTGAACCTCTGAGAACCTCCCAGCAGCCCACCCTGCTTCAACCCTAAATGAAGCTATAATAAAATAAAAGGTAGGCTTGTGAGAATAGATCCACTCATTCTCGTGCGCTCCTTGTTTTTATTAAATTATGTATGCACAGTGCAGTAAGTGATTCCGTGTAAAAATTATTGGGTTGTTTTTTTTTAAATATATAGATAAGTGTCCTGAACATGTAAGGTTTGCACATAAAAAAAAACACCAAAAACCCAGCAGCCTTGGCTGGAATAAACAATCAAGTTTCACCTTTTCTTGACAAGAAATTCTAGAATAGTTCTGCCTGGCTATTAACCAGTGGATGAACTTAATTGCCCCAGCACAAAGCGAAGTGCCAAAGGAACACATAAAGGAACAGGTGCTTGGTGTCGTCCAGTTCACCTGTAAATTGCCTTAGCTACGGGAGCAAACACCTTGGCTCCCCGCCAATGAGATAAACATGTTGGCATTTGAATGGCTGCTGACCTGTAATGGCCACACAATTGTAAGGTTGTATTGGAAGTTCACGATGAGCAAACGGTTGTTATGGTGGCGGGCGAAAAATAGTGGAAAAAGCGAGCTTATAGTATCCCTGCACCCATTACTCTGTGTTTTCTGAACTCAGGTTGTGCAACTCACTCCTACAGGGAAAAACACACACACACACACACACACACAATTTAGATATATTAGGAGAAGGTTAGGTTCTCCAAACCTATTAGATCAGGGGTGAAATCCAGCAGGTTCTGACAGGTTCTGGAAATTTTGAGTAGTTCAGAGAACTGGCAAATGTCACCTCTGGCTGGCCTCAGAATGGAGTGGGAATGGAGATTTTGCAATATCCTTCCCTTAGGAGTGGGGGACGGAATGGGGATTTTGCAGTATCCTTCCTCTGCCACGCCCACCAAGCAACACCCACCAAGCCATGCCCACAGAACTGGTAGTAAAAAAAATTGGATTTCATCACTGTATTAGGTTTTGTCCACAACACAACATTTAAAGGTACACATGCTCACAGGAAAGTCATTTTGCTGAGATGGATGAAGGTGGAAACCAGGAGAAGGTGAGTTCTAGTCCTGCTTTAGGCATGATGACCAGGAGACGGTGAGCTCTAGTTCCGCCTTAGGCATAAAAGCTGGCTGGGTGACTTTAGGCCAATCACCAGGAGACGGTGAGTTCTAGTCCTGCCTTAAGCATGAAAACCAGTGACTTTGGGCCAATCAAAAGGAGCTGGTGAGTTCTAGTCCTGGGTGACTTTGGGTGGGTGACTTTGGGCCAGTGCCTCTCTCTCTCAGTCTAACCCACCTCACAGGGTTATCGTTGCAGAGAAAATAAGAAGAGGAAAGAATATTATGTACGCTTGCTGCCTTGGGTTATTTATAAAAATAATAAAGATGGTATAAAATAAATAAATAAAGTGGTAAAGCCGCGAAGAAAGAGAAGGAGGAGGAGGAGGAGGAAGAGGAGGAAGAGAAAAAATAGTAATTGCAGCAGAGGGAGAATTTTGTACTTCTTCCTTCCTTCCGTTTTCTTTTTTATAACAGCCTCACTGGTGATTTATGGAAAGAGTTGTACACAGTTCTTGGATTACGTTCCTAGCAGCTTCTATCAGTTTTTTTTCTGAGGACGGAGAAAAAAAAGAGCTAGCAAAGAAGAGAGAGACCCCTACACGGTTAATTTACTGGATCCATAGTTGATATAGTGTTGTCCTTTCCAGTGCCCTGCGCCCTCCGTTATTACATTACTTTCCATTCTATTTGATACCCTGAGGAGAAATGGCTCCGAAAAATATTGCAAAACAAAAAAAAAAATATCTCTCTCTCTTTTTCTTCTTCCCTACATCAGTGTCATGCATCCAGCTTTGTTATTTTGGCCATCAAGTCTCTGTAAATGTCAGGATCATAAATAACAATGATATTTGAGCTTTGTGATCTTGTGTGTATGTATGTATACACACGCACACACTCTCATACCCGTATGTACAAATAAACTAACTCACAAAGCTCAAATATAATTGTTATTGATCATAATGTTTAATAATAAGTTTTAATACATATTATATATTGTATTGTATAAAATAAATTTATAATGAAATGTATACATTGCATTATATATATGTGTGTGTATTATCTAAATTAAAATAATGTAGATAGATAGAATGATGGATGGATGAATAGGTAGGCAGGTAGATAGATAGATAGATAGATAGATAGATAGATAGATAGATAGATAGATAGATAGATAGATAGATAGATAGATATGGATGGATGGATGGATGGATGGATGGATGGATGGAAAGACAGGCGGGCAGACTGAGAAATATACTTGATAGGTAGGTGGGTGGGAGGGACAGAAGGAAGATGATAGATAGATAGATAGATAGATAGATAGATAGATAGATAGATAGATAGATAGATAGATAGATAGATAGATAGATAGATAGATAGATGATAGATAGATAGATAGATGGATGAATGGATGAATGACATGTAGGTAGATAAATAGATGAAGACAGACAGACAGAGAAACAGACAGACATTCATTTATTTCTCTCTGTCTTCATTCACTCGTTCATTTTTGTATCTCAGAATATAAAACCCACTTCAGCCCCCTAGCCTCGGTTCCCAAGCACAGCATGGAAATAAATATTATTTGAAAAGCATAAAATGTCAACATTGATTATGTATAGGGTAAGTTAAATAAAAAAATCATGAGGCTGGTAGTAAATCCTTTTTCTTATCTATTCCTGGTCCTACGAAATGAAAGCTACACAATATTTTAATGACTCCTCGGAAATTACATTTAAAAAAAAAAAAAAAGTCCAATAATTCAAGGGATGCCATTCTGTACTTTTCAAAAGTAAATGTAAATGTGTGGGGCAATTTTTTTTATTCCATTCAGCTGAGGTGTTGTGTTTCTCTGAGCTTCATGTAGACATGGTCATGAGATCTTCAAAGGGTCCTGGGAATTCTAAGGTGGAATGGATGCCACGAAGTCTTCATTTGAGATTCTCTTGTAGAACGAGTGATAAATTTGCCATGTTCCCTTAGGAAAGCAATAGAGAGGCAGCCATTCTGGAGCAGGGATCCCCAACCTTTCGGACCTCAGAAACCACTAAATTCATAATTTTGAATCCTGCGGACTACTAATATGATCTGCCGAATGACCGGCTGGGTGGGCGTGGCTAGGTGGTCATGTGACTGGGTGGGTGTGGCCAACTCAATGTCACTCACGTCAAGGGGCGCCTCGCCAGCCTCTACTCGCCCCTCCCCTCCCAGCCATTTCTCGCCTCCCCATCTGGTCTCCCAACAGGAAGCAGTTGCTGGAGCTAAGGATCCACCATGAGAAAGAATTGGCAAAACAGCTGGCTCAGTTCAAATTGGATCTGGCTGAGAAGGAAGCTCAGCAGAAGCACCTCACTGAGGACTAGGAGCATAAGCTTTCCAAGCAGAGGGAAGACCTGTGGGAGTGCGAGGCCAGGTTCTGGCGCTTGGAGGCTCAGCGGGTTGAGATGGTCAGCCAGTTCCAGGCCATGAGGGAGTCCCACTGGAATGAGGCCCTCCGACTCTTCGCTACCAGCACAACTTCCCTCCAGCCTTTGCCCAAAGCCCTGCACCAGGAGGCTGAAGCGGACCCCAAGTTGGAATTTCTGCCTCCCTCCAACCTGCACAAAAAGACCCCGAAGGGGGAGACTCTCTGCAGCAAACACAAACATTCATTGTCATAGTTTGAGGACCCCTGATTTAGTGCAGTAGAAAAAAATGCAAATAATTTATCTGCGGACCGCCAAAATTTTCTCACGGGCCACCAGTTGGTGACCGCTGTTTTGGAGGACCTGAAATGATAGGAGAGTAAATAGAAGCCGACTTATTCTGTCATCCCCTCCATTGAAAGACGTGCTGTGTATGCATTCCTGTGTCAGCATTTTCCTTTTTGTTGTTTCAGAACCATTTCGGTCTAAGTGATATTTAAAAAAAATAATCATGTATTATTTTCTTTTCCTTCTCTACGGTATGCTGTCTGGCTAATCCTCTGGGTTGCAGGGAACATATTTGTTATCTGCTTCTACTTGGAAGCTGGAGACCTATCAAAGGCAGATCACTGCCTGATAGGCTAAATCATCTGATGTTTATCTCTCCTGTTCTAAAGACATTTGCTCTTAGATATTTAAAATCTGGTCATTTCTTTAGTAATCTTGGAAATGAGGAATATCAGGATTGACTCAGTAGCGCATGTCTTAAATCACTGACAATATTGTTGTTGTTAGTTGCAAAGTTGTGTCTGACCTATCGCGACCCCATGGACAATGTTCCTCCAGGCCTTTCTATCCTCTACAATCCCCTGGAGTCCATTTAAGCTCACGCCGACTGCTTCAGTGACTCCATCCAGCCACCTCGTTCTCTGCCGTCCCCTTCTTCTTCTTTTGCCCTCAATCTTTCCCAGCATTAGGCTCTTCTTCAGTGAGTCCTTCCTTCTCATTAGGTGGCTTAAGGATTTGAGTTTCATCTTCAGGATCTGGCCTTCTAGAGAGCAGTCAGGATTGATCTCCTTTAGAAGCGACCAGTTTGATTGCCTTACAGTCCAAGGGACTCGCAGGAGTCTTCTCCAGCACTAGAGTTCAAAGGCCTCAATTCTTTGGTGCTCAGCCTTCCTTATGGTCCAACTTTCACAGCCATTCATTGCAACTTGGAAAACCAGAGCCTTGACTATACGCACTTTTGTTGGCAGGGTGATGTCAATATATTATCAGTGTAAAATATACACCTAGCAGGACAACTTCTAATGAGGATCAACAAATCTCTCAACAAGTCACCTTGGAACATCGCTCAACTGTCCCCAGAGCACCTATTTTCCAAGTTTGCCTGAAATATGTATCTATAATCTGGTTGCTCTAAGAAAAGTAATGTTAAGTATGGAGGCAGGATTTTTTTAAAAATAGGAGCTGTGAAATTAACCTCGGCCATTCCTTTATCCGCATATGGAAGGACACGCTGTTGATATTGATCAAAATTATTATTACAAACAAGGGAGGAAGTTTTAGAGAAGGGCATGGAAAGATCACCTCTCCTTCGAGTTGGAGTCGGGAAAACTTCTGGAGTTTCTCTACATGCAAAACAATGGTTGGAATGAATCATAGGGTACATTAGATTAGTTACATTTAATCTTTTGAATTATGCCAATCCTGTGAAGCTGGACAATGCACACGAATGGAGTAACAAAAGAAAAAAAAATCAAAGAGAGTGCATTAATTTGGTCATCTCTTCCTCCTCCTCCTCCTCCTCCTCCTCCTCCTCCTCCTCCTCCTCCTCCTCCTCCTCCTCCTCCTCCCCCTCCTTCTCTTCCCCTTCCTCTTTTGCCTCAATCTTTCCCAGCATTAGGCTCTTCTTCAGTGAATCCTTCCTTCTCATTAGGTGGCTTAAGGATTTGAGTTTCATCTTCAGGATCTGGCCTTCTAGAGAGCAGTCAGGATTGATCTCCTCTAGAAGCGACCAGTTTGATTGCCTTACAGTCCAAGGGACTCGCAGGAGTCTTCTCCAGCACTAGAGTTCAAAGGCCTCCATTCTTTGGTGCTCAGCCTTCCTTATGGTCCAACTTTCACAGCCATTCATTGCAACTGGGAAAACCAGAGCCTTGTCTATATGCACTTTTGTTGGCAGGGTGATGTCAATATATTATCAGTGTAAAATATACACCTAGCAGGACAACTTCTAATGAGGATCAACAAATCTCTCAACAAGTCACCTTGGAACATCCCTCAACTGTCCCCAGAGCACCTATTTTCCAAGTTTGCCTGAAATATGTATCTATAATCTGGTTGTTCTAAGAAAAGTAATGTTAAGTATGGAGGCAGGATTTTTTTAAAAATAGGAGCTGTGAAATTAACCTCAGCCATTCCTTTATCCGCATATGGAAGGACACGCTGTTGATATTGATCAAAATTATTATTACAAACAAGGGAGGAAGTTTTAGAGAAGGGCATGGAAAGATCACCTCTCCTTCGAGTTGGAGTCGGGAAAACTTCTGGAGTTTCTCTACATGCAAAACAATGGTTGGAATGAATCATAGGGTACATTAGATTAGTTACATTTAATCTTTTGAATTATGCCAATCCTGTGAAGCTGGACAATGCACACGAATGGAGTAACAAAAGAAAAAAAAATCAAAGAGAGTGCATTAATTTGGTCATCTCCTCCTCCTCCTCCTCCTCCTCCCTTCTCTTCCCCCCTTCTTCTTCTTCTTCTTCTTCTTCTTCTTCTTCTTCTTCTTCTTCTTCTTCTTCTTCTTCTTCTTCTTCTTCTTCTTCCTCCTCCTCCTCCTCCCTTCTCTTCCCTTCTTCTTCTTCTTCTTCTTCTTCTTCTTCTTCTTCTTCTTCTTCTTCTTCTTCTTCTTCTTCTTCTTCTTCTTCCTCCTCCTCCTCCTTCTTCCTTCTGTTTTTATTTCTGCAGTTTTCATTATGCTTGCATCCACATCGCCCATTCTTCTGTACCTAGCCGCATTCTCCTTTCTACCTCCCTTGACTTTGATATATGTTGCTAGTTTTTCAAAATGCCAATGGTGTTCCCTTTGCTTCTTATCTTTCAATTTCACATACTTGAAGCTGCACGTAGTTGACATTGTAAAGAGGGAGCATTCTGTGAACCACGAGACTCTTTCATAAGAGACGCCTAACTTTTGTATTATTCTTATATTTGCATATTTAGCTCAGGTTGCCATAGGCAAGGTGTTTGAAGGAGGACATAAAAGGAATATCAAGTGATGAATGAGGTTCTGGGCATATTCAGAAGGTAGAACTTCTATCTTCCTTTGTTAAGAATCTGGTCTTCATGGCCTTACCAAGATGGTTGAGAATATTTTAGATCTGAGATCGTCTGAAAGATGGTTGTCAAGGGAAAGGAAAGGAAGAAGGAACAAATGTCTGGGATACAACAATATTTCTAAAAGTAGGAATTTATTACTACGCATGGCTACACGGCAAGTGTCCAAATTTATAGTTCAGAGTATAAGCATTTTGTGAACAATGGAATTTTTCTATGGTACCGAACTGATCCTATCCTGGTTTTTGTCAACAGGATGTACTACAGAAACAGTAAGTTATCTGGCTAGAGAGTGAGCCAAGGAAGATAACAGTAAGTTATCTTCCTTGGCTCACTCTCACTTTCTTACTCACTTCTGCCTTTCTCTTTCTCTTCTGAATCCATTCCTGGCACGGCTGCTCTTTCCCATTCAACGACTGTCTGTGGCTCAGTTTTGAAATGGTTGCACGGATGGTTGGGGATTCCCTGTCTTTATTTTCCTTTCTAAATTATTTCTCCTTCTAAATTGAAGAGATGTAGCCAATGATGGGTATCTACTGGTTCACTGGCAGAAGCACCATGCACCATCTCACAGTTATGAACCGGTAGCAAAGGTAAGTGAAAGCAACTATTGGATATAGTCAAGAATTTGGTGGCATAACTCGGATGCTGAGGTCTTAGAAAGAGTGCAGGGAATACCATCAAAAATGGTCAGGCATCTGGAGGTTAAATCATACGATGAACAGTTAAGGGAGCTAGGTATGTTTTGCCTAACAAAGATAAGGCTTAGGGGAAGACAGGATCGCATCTTCCAATGCTTGTTCTACATAGGAATTATTAAGTCTGTCATCTGCACCTCTATAACTGTCTGGTTCGGTTCTGCAACCCAACAAGACAGACACAGACTTCAGAGGATCATTAGAACTGCAGAAAAAACAATGGCTACCAACCTGCCTTCCATTGAGGACCTGTATACTGCACGAATCAAGAAGAGGGCCATGAAAATATTTACAGACCCCTCGCATCCAGGACATAAACTGTTTCAACTCCTACCCTGAAAACGATGCTACAGAGCACTACGTACCAGAATAACTAGACACAAGGACAGTTTTTCCCCAAATGCCATCACTCTTCTAAACAAATAATTCCCTCAACACTGTCAAACTATTCACTAAATCTGCATTACTATTACTACTAATCTCATTGTTCCTATCACCCATCTCCTTTCACTTATGACTGCATGACTGTAACTTTGTTGCTGGTATCCTTAAGATTTATATTGATTGTTTCCTAGTATGATTCGATTGCTTATTTGTACCCTATGGCTATCATTAAGTGTTGGGCCTTATGATTCTGGACCAATGTATCTTGTCTTTTTATGTACACTGAGAGCCTATGCACCAAAGACAAATTCCTTGTGTGTCCAATCACACTTGGCCAATAAAAAATTATATTCTATTCTTTTCTATTCTTTTCTAGTCTAGTCTAGTCTAGTCTAGTCTAGTCTAGTCTAGTCTAGTCTAGTCTAGTCTATTGAAGGGCCATCAAATGGAAGACGATGATTATTTATTCTCCAATGCACCTGAGGGCAGGAGAAGAAGCAATGGGAAAAACTTATTAGAGGTAGATCCAACCTGGAAATAAGTAGGAATTTCTGAGAACAATTAATCAGTGGAGCAGATTTCCTCCTGGAGTTGTGGGTGCTCCATTGTTGGAGGTTTCAATAAAAGATTGGACAAATATTTGCCTGGGATGATTTAAGGACAGTGGGTTGGTCTAGAAGACCTCCAAGGTCCCTTCCACTACTGATTCTTTGATTCTGCTCTTTGATGAAAGACAAGTACAAGTCAGAACCAACCAAACCAGACTCATTCCTGATGCATCTGACGTTAGAATTTGGTGAATCAGCATTTGCTAATCTTTCTTAAAAAATGCGTAGTTTATTTTGTCTTAGATTTTGATTTTTTTAAAACAACAACAACAACAACAACAGGTGTTTCTGAAAATTAACCACTTTGCAGTTGCTGCAGCCCTAGATTAGGCAGAATTAGCCGTACCAGATTATGCTTGGTGTTCCTCCCAAATCGGTTATCAGAAGCACTCTTTTTCAACTGGTAAATATCAAATGTTGGCAAAGAACAGATTTCCATCTGAGGCAGTGCCAGCCCATTAAATGAGATTTAGAAGGTCTGGAATGATGGTAGGAAGGGTTAAACACACTTCTAAATCCCAGCCAATCATAACCGGGGAAGAAGAAAAAAATTCCCCCAACATTTGTTAACCTTTTTTTACTTGCCAAAGCCTTTATGGGAGATGTTTTAACTTGAAGCTGCTTCTCTCGACAAGACATCAGCCCCAGTTTTTCATTATAGCTTCCCAGCAAGAGAGGGAGAAAAATTGGCCGAAAATACTAAATGTTCTGGAAATTAGATCCCAGGAAATAACTCATGTGCCAACGGGCAGTTAGTCATTTACAATGACAATTGCATGCCATTAGCATTCGAACAAAAGAAGATTTCCTCCATTCTTCCATTCCATTTGTTCTTTCCAAACCCTTCAAATAAACAGCTTATTCCATACCTCAATGTTAAATATTCTTATATATATATATATATATATATATATATATATATATATATATATATATATATATATATATATATATATATATATATATATATATATATATATATTTGTTTTCTGAGGTTTTCACGGTGTTTGTATATAGGTCTTGGTTGTTCGGGTTTTCTCCCGTAAAATTGGAAATGTCTTGGCAACGCTTCATCAAGTCTCATTCGTCATCTTCAGGCTTCAGCTTCAGTGCTTCTGGGAGCAATATATATATATATATATATATATATATATAATATATATATATATATAATAATATATATATATATATATATATATAGGTCTTTGGTTGTTCGGGTTTTCTCCCGTGTAAAATTGGAAGTGTCTTGGCGACGTTCGAAGTCTCATTCGTCATCTTCAGGCTTCAACCGTGCTTCTGGGAGCAATATATATATATATATATATATATATATATATATATAGATATATAATATATATATATATATATATATATATAGGTCTTTGGTTGTTCGGGTTTCTCCCGTAAAATTGGAAATGTCTTGGCAACGCTTCATCAAGTCTCATTCATCATCTTCAGGCTTCAGCTTCGTGCTTCTGGGAGCAATGTGTGATTGCAGCTGTTTCTTCCTTTTAACTACTAGTGGGGGTTTGAACTGACTGGGTGGGAGCTTGGCTGTGTTCTGATTGGATGGAGGTTTTTTTGTGCTCTGATTGGCTGGGGGTGTGTCCTGTTTGGGTGGGGGCTTGGTTGTGCTCAAATTAGTCTGAGTTGCAGGGAGATTTGAGCTGGTGAGCTGCATTGCTGTTGTTTGGCTTTGTGTTTGTGGTCGTGCTACATCTTCATAGTGGGTGTCTGTCTGCTGTATGTATGGATTGGAGGGGTTTGAAATGGCTAATGTTGCAGCTGCAGTCTGGCTTCTGGTCCTTGGTCGTGCTTCCTGATCAGTGTGGGTTTGGGTCTGCTTTCTGGGTGGATGTGTGGTGGTGACATCCTGTGTGGACCTCATGAGTGTGGGTCTGGTGTCATTCCTCGTGTTAAGGACTCATTTGTCAATAAGGGTGGGTTTCCAAATACATACATACATACATACATACATACATACATACATACATACATACATACATATATATATATATTGCATATATATATAATATATGTTATATATTAATAGAATGAAGGTAAAAAAATAACTAGTTGATTTTATTCCGCTAATTATTGCCAACTATAGGTGCTCAGTGGCTCAGGTGGCTGAGCTTGTCGATCGAAAGGTCGGCAGTTCAGCGGTTCGAATCCCTCATGCCACGTAATGGGGTGAGCTCCTGTTACTTGTCCCAGCTTCTGCCAACCTAGCAATTCGAAAGCACGTAAAAAAATACAAGTAGAAAAATAGGGACCACCTTTGGTGGGAAGGTAACAGCGTTCTGTGCGCCTTTGGCATTTAGTCATGCCGGCCACATGACCACGGAGACATCTTCAGACAATGTTGGCTCTTCAGCTTTGAAACAGAGATGAGCACCACCCCCTAGAGTCAGGAACGACTAGTACATATGTGCAAGGGGAACCTTTACCTTTATAGGTGCTCATCTCCATTTCATTGAGCCAGCGCTGTCCGAAGATATTTCTGTGGTCGTGTTATGTTATGGAGTGCTATTACTATCCCACCAAAGTGGTACCTATTTATCTACTTGCATTTGTATGCTTTTGAACTGCTAAGTTGGCAGAAACTCAGGGGAGGATGGGAGCTCACCCCATCGTGTGGAGCTCGAACTTTCCAGCCAATAAACCCAGTGTCTAAACTACTTGAGCCGCTGCATCACCCTTGTTTAATAGAATATAGAATTGAAAATCCTAAGTAGGCGTGCAACATTTATTTAAATATTCAATGGGCAACTGGTGTTCGGTTTTACCTACAGAGATTTCACTCTGAAAAAAAAAAATCTTCTGTTGATTTGGTAGTAATTCATATCCTAGGAAGAATGTCATGGCATTGTTGGCACAGTTTTTAATAGAATTCTGTTAGATAGAGATAGGAGTAGCAAAGAGGACAAGTTACATTTCCCTTAAGGCAACTTGTCTCTCTCCCGAAAACTGCGATTCTTGAAATGTACTCATCTTTCCCTAATAAAAATGGGGTGAGATGTTGGGAAGGACATTTGGGGAAGTCAACCACAGGGTGTTTTTTTTTTCTCCACAATTAATTAAAAATGCAAAGGGGAACATTTAAAGAAGTGAATGAACAGCCTTATGGAAAGTGGCCACCGTTTTGTCTACTACAGAAGTGAGGTATTAAATAATCTTTTTGCTTTATATGGGTATTAGTGGGTATTTATGGATATTAGTTTTCTTGCAATTCAGATACCTGTGGAGATTTAATTAATAAATAATTTCATCTGTTGTTAAAACCAGCCCGATGCAATGGAACGCTATTTGCTTATTTAGAAAATGTATATGCTACACCCTCCTTTAATGGTTATGGGCAGTTTAACAGTTGCCAAAAGAGACAGTTGTGTTAATCCTTTATTGTTTGTGGGTATCTCTCTCTGTATGTACATATACATACACATCTGCAGCAGAGAGGCTTATAAAATGGTTGTCATATACAACCTGGCTTGTCATTCTTAATGTCAGTGTGCATTTCCTTCTACGGTCATCATGGTTGATAGACCTGGGACTTTTTCTCTAATGTGTCTCTTTAATTCCAACCTTCTCTACTGTCTAGTTTCTCTGGGTGTAGAGCCAAGGCACAACCTACACCTGTGTATCAAGACCATCAGGTATGGCCTCTATGATTAACAGATTAACAAAGTTGGAAAGGTCCTTGTAGGTCATCTAGTCCAACCCCGCCCGTGCCCAAGCAGGAGACCCTACACCATTTCTGACAGATGGCAGTCCAGTCTCTTCTTGAAAGCCTCCAGTGATGAAGCTCCCACAACTTCTGAAGGCAACTTCTGTTCCATGGGTTGGTTGTTCTCACTGTCAGAAAATTTCTCCTTATTTCCAGGTTGAATCTCTCCTTGACCAGTTTCCATCCATTAATCCTTGTCTGGCCTTCAGGTGTTTTGGAAAACAGCTTGACCCCCTCCTCTCTGTGGCAGCCCCTCAAGTATTGGAAGACTGCTATCCTGTCTCCCCTGGGAAGAATGGCAGGGCTGCGGACCGCAGACTGGTTCGGCGGCATGGCCAGCCAGCGATTGCTACCGGTTCTCCAAACCAGTCCCACTCTCCACTACCTACTCGCTCGATCCGGTCCGATCCGGTAGCATTTCATCCCTGGTATGGGCCGGGGTCTCCTGTTTGAGCAGGGGGTTGGACTAGAAGACCTCCAAAGTCCCTTCCAGCTCTATTCTGATTGATTTCTTGATTGACTGATTGGTTGACTTTTACTGAGACTATCTGAAAGTCACTTGGAAGTTGAAGGAACCAAAAGATTAGGTGAAGATTGAAGCACAAAAGTCTCACCCTGAAAAGTGTACTATATGAAAAGTCTCACCCAACCTCTCCATAATACCAGTTGTAGGTATTTACCCATTGACCACAAAAGGTTGAAGGAGGCTCGTAGCCAAATTTAGAGGAATGTGCTGAGAAGCTTCCAATAAACCTGGAACGAACAGTTAACGTGCATCATTACTTGTCTGTTAACATTATTACTGGAGATCAAGGGAACTTTAACTGGAGGTGAAAAGGCAGGTCAATCTCTCACCATAATATGTGAAGGTCTGTTTGACACCAGTAGCTTGGACGTCCTGTTGTATGTGCAAAAATTATGAATGTTTTCTACACAGCCAGTTGGGTTTCTTTTTTCCCCTTCTCTTTCTCTCTCTCTCTTTCTCTCTCTCTCTCTCTTCCACATTTGTCAACACATTTAATCACTTTCCCAGTTGCAAAATTCATTAAAACAGAGAACTCGTGCATCTGTTTTATATTTAGCTGTGATTATTTTTCTCCCCGTCTTTACTCTTCCAGGCTTCATATACCATATTTAAAAGCAGAATTTAAAAGAGCAGGAAGAAACATCAGTCGCGAGATAAGGTCATTGCATTATCTAAGTAAATTATGTGTCCCCTCTGCGTTCGAAAGGAGGAGGAAAAAGCCACCAAAATGTCTTTTTTTCTTTTTAAAAAAATATGCTTTATGTTTATTTATTTATTTTTGTAGCAAAAGCAGCCTTGACAACAACAACAAACCCCACCCCACCCCTCTATTTCTAAGCCAAGGCTCATTGTGTGAAACCACAATTAATGAGTCAGGTGTTTGCATGATAAACTGAGATCCCTGCATAGTTTATCCCTAATTCCTATTGTTCAAAGAATGCAGCATCTTTAAAAGGGACACATTGAAAACAGCCAACATCCTTTCTGTTCCCACGCTGGCGAATATATTTCTGCAGAGAGATAAGAATGGTAGAACTTTTTTTCCCCTCAACATGTCCCCCATAATTGCTGTGTGGAGTTGTGATGCCTTAAACATTAGAGGTAATAAATCAACTTCATCACTCCTACCTAGAGCTGGACGAAGCCTGAATCTGAATGTTGATCTATTTGAAGTCGAATGCGACCGTATCGTTTCTTCAGGTGGAATCCCCAGTTCTGATCTCATGCACAAGAGCAAATGGAGTGAGGGGATTCCGGTTTTTTTTTCAGATTTGCACACGTTGCTTCTCCAATCAGATCGATGTAGTTTCTTAAATCCATTTGGTATGGAAGCTATTTGTTACCTTGCGACATACCAGTTGTTGTGCCTCGCCCACCCTCCTCTCCGTAGCCGGGCCCCTCCCATCTCCTGCTATCTCAGCCAGAGACTGATAGTGAAGAAGAATGGCCTGGCATGCCTCCAGCCCCCAGTCCTGGCACCATGCCCAGACAGGCTGAGCAAACAAACCTCCCTCCTATAGCATGTGAGCAGGAAGCCAGCCACGAGCTAGAATTGGCGGCAGTTGAGCAGGAGGACGAAAGGTGGGCTGATCCCCACTTCCGGAGAATGGAGAGGCGACGTCAGCAAAAGGAAGGGAGGGGCAGGCCTGGAAAAATGTTGAGTCATGGAGCCACACCCCATGGCCTATATAAAGGATCTGCTTTTTAGCATTCCTTGAGTCAGGCAAAGTCTTATCTGGTTGCTGAAGTCACACTTTGGATTCCTGCCTGCCCTGAGAACTCTGACAGGACTTTGGCAAAGCTGCAGAGGCTTTGTGGCCATGCTTGATACAGACTTCCCAGACCCGGCCGTCAGAGGAGTAGTGGGACACGACACCAGTAAACTTTGGTAAGACCAGTTTTGGTTGCAAAAGCCATGTTATTTCTTCTTGATGGAGACTTCACCATGGCTGCATAAACAGAGGGATCAAGATCAAGTAAAGTGTTAATAACCATTTTATAAGGCCTTGGTAAGGCCACACTTTATCTGTGTCCTCAGGGTCGCTACAGACGCTAAGGAAGGTGGGATACATGAAATTAAAAAGCATACAAAAATACAGCAGGATAACATTACTTATAAAAAGCTAAAGAAGTTTTTTTTAATACTAAAAATAATATTTAAAGTGTCTAAACGGAGAGATGATGGGAGCAGTGGATAGACACAAGGGAAGACGGCAAGCAAAATCTATCACAATACAGAGCACTCTGGAATGATGAATTAGGCGCTCCTTGTGTTTGCTTGTGGCACAGGGCTTCTTCTGATGGATTTGAAGTGCAGTTGTGCAGAACCTGGAAACAACTGTATGTTGTAGCAGGGTTGTTCTCCAGGAGCAGCAGGGAAGGTATAAAATTGTCCTGCGCTAGCTGGGTACGTAAGCAATAAATGTGGAGTCCATCATAACTCAAAAGGCCATAATAATGAACAATAATAACAAACCACAGTGGGTTCATAGATCTCATTAAAGCACAACCAAGCAAACCAAATTATTGCTTATTAGCAGAGGTAAAATGAACCTGAAAATCATTGGTTCAAGAACTCTAATGTCTTCTTGAGCCTCCCAAAGTTTCTTGGCCTTGAAGCACCTTCTAAACTAAGTTTGGTACAAACACAGCCGTATTTCATTATTCCATTTTAACAATTAAGCTGCTGTTGCTCTTTCCCCCCCCCTCTCTCTCTTTCCCACCCACTCTCTCTCTCTCTGTCTCCCACCCCCTGGTGCAACTAAATGCAAGATGGAGTACAAGTTATTTAATCATTGGAATTATGGCTTAATTTTAGATGGCGACACAGAAGCTTCTTTGATATTAAGATGAGCAATAAATCATATGCATATTCATCGGGTCATCTGGTTGTTTTATAATATGGAGCAATAGATTTTTTAGATATTCTTCCCTAGAGACAGGAGGAAAAAAGTGCACATATCATAAATAATTATCTTAAACTGGTTACCAAGGAGGAACAGCCAGATGAAGTTGCTATGGAGATTTGTGTGTGTGTGTCCCTGCTCAGATACACTTGAACAGCTCATCTAGCCAGCCACAGATGGACAGATTTATCTGTATACAAATGGGGGGGGGGAATGGGGAAATTAAGCTCATTTAACCTGGGGAAGACTTTTCTTTAAAAAAATAAAAAGGGTGCAATTCCTTGGAAGCATCGAATTTGGTGGACTGGATGCATCTGTGGTTTCTTCAAGCATTATGGCTTCAGATCAGGCAGATAATCTTCTCAGTGAATTGGTTCTTAAGTCGGCCTTAGAAAAGATAGCATAGATAAGCAATGCACGCACTTCAAAAGGATTCAGATGGCTGTTCATTCACAAACTGAAGTCCTTAAGCTTGTGTTTCCCCATCAACGGTTTAAGCTTCTGAAAAGAGTGTTGTTCTGACTTTTTTTTATTTTGGATTAGGATGAATTAAGAAGCTTATTGTCATAATACTAGGTTGCCTTGACCGGTAAGGAAATCCTATGCGGTTGCCGCAAAAAATTAACAGAGTTGGAAGGGACTGTCCAATTGTCCGCCCAAGCAGAGACCCTAGACCATTTCTGACAAATGGCAGTACACTCTCTCCTTGAAAGCCTCCAGTGATGAAACTCCCACAAGTTTTGAAGGCAACTTCTGTTCCATGGGTTGATTGTTCTCACAGTCAGAAAATTTCTCCTTATTTCCAGGTTGAATCTCCCCTTGATCAGTTTCCATCCATTATTCTTTGTCTGGTCTTCAGATGCTTTGGAAAATAGCTTGACCCCCCTCCTCTCTGTGGCACCCCCCCCAAATATTGGAAAATGCTATCCTGTCTCCCCTGGTCCTTCTCTTCACTAGACTAGCCATGCCCGGTTCCTGCAACCGTTCATCATATATTTTAGCCTCCAGTCCCCTAATTGTCTTGGTTGCTCTTCTCTGCACTCTTTCCAGAGTCTCAACATTTTATTTTATAGTGTGATGACCAAAACTAGATGCAGTACTCTAGGTGTGGTCTTACTAAGGCTTACTAAGGCTAAGAGTGGTATTAGTACCTCCCTTGATCTTGATTGTATCCCTCTGTTAATGCAATTTAGGATTGCATGGGGTCTTTTGGCCTCTATTGTTGTAATAATATAAAAAAGATCACTATTGTTGCAATGGGTTGTGTGGATGACCTTGGGGGATGACGGGAAGAGATGGTGCCTAGGAAACTATCAGAGAAGAGAGGCAGGAACTCTCAGTCACTTAACGGTCAGAGGAAGAAACTTAGCCCAAATTGACCAAATGGTCAAAAGTAGAGGTGAGAAAAGTTGCAAGATTCTGTTAATGTAGACTTACCATTTTTAAAAAAATTTTCTTTTAACAATCCTGCAATCCCTTGCTTTTGGGTGCGGTATGGGTGACTTATTGGAGCTGAGCGTTTACTGGACAGATGCCCTTCCTGATGCCTATGCCAAATTCATAGCAGACAATTGCTCATTGCACCCAGAGAGAGAAATATCTGCCACTACCTAGGATTGAACTCACAGCTTCCTGATTGTCCCTGCAGAATAAACTAATCCAGTTGTGTTTCCTGTCTGTCTGGCGGTGCCTCAAAGAATTCTGGGAAATTTCTATTTTCTTGATCAGCCTCTGGTAGGTGCTACTCTAACTTCCTACTTCACTATCAGTCCTTTGATGATTTTTCCCCCCTTGCTACAAATCTCAGTAATTCCAAGTACCCGCCTATACCAGAGGTCCCCAACCTTGGCAAAGCTGGCTGGAGACTTCTGGGAATTGAAGTCCACCAGGCTTAAAGTTGCCAAGGATGGGGACCCCTGGCCTATACTTCCATATTGTCTCTGAACAGCCCGTATTCAGCTATATAAAATCCCATACATAAGTAGCTACTTCACTATTAAATTATTAGAATGTACAACTTGTTCCAGAAGAATTTTTTGTGGTGGGGGGCAGGAACTTATCATATTCTGACTTTCCAGAGTAGGGAAAGTTGTTTATCTTTGATTACTCGATAATACGGAAAAACAATTGCATTTTGTCCATGCTTGCAAAAATTTGCATGGTATGAAAGATTACGGGCATTACTGATATTGTCTGCTTCGGAATTGCTGTTGCACCAAAAATGCTTTCCCGTTTCTACTTTCAGAATTGCTTACTATGGTTGATTATAGAAATTTCCTTTACCATCCATCTAAACTCTACTTTTGAACTAACAGGGAAGGGGGGAAAAGACGTTGCAGTTTTGAGAAAACTAATAAACCTGTGACAGATGTTCCCAATGAAGGAAAATGAATATTACAGTTGTGTGTTGCAGCGTAAATAAGAAAAGCTAAAGGCCTTGAAGCAGCTGTTGACAGAGGGGGAAAAATGAATACTGCATGACTTGTGACCAGTTAACTCTTAGTTAATGCAGCTTCTGCTTTGGCAGAAGGCATTAATATTATGGAAGAACTGAGTAGAAATATTGATTTAACAGAATGACAGAGCTGGAAGCGACGTTGGAGATCTTCAAATCCAACCCTGCTCAGGCATGAAACTCTATAACGTTTCAGACAAATGGTTGTCCGATCCCTTCTTGGTGGGCATGACTTGGTGGGCATGGCAGGAAAGGATACTGCAAAATTTCCATTCCCTCCCCACTCCAGGGGGAAGGGTATTGCAAAATCTCCATTCCCACCCCACTCCAGGGAGAAGGATACTGTAAAATCTCCATTCCCACCCCGCTCTGGCACCAGCCAGAGGTGGTATTTGCCGGTTCTCTGAACTCTTAAAAATTTCTGCTACCGGTTCTCCGGAACCTGTCAGAACCTGCTGGATTTCACCCCGGGTGAATCTTTAGCTCCATCGATGTGCTTAAAATAATGCAAAAAAGGACCTTGTGGGACCTGAGATCCTGTGGTTTGTCGGTCTTGTGAAACCAGCTGCCCGTTTCTCTCTCAAACTCACCTCGCTTGCCTTCCTCGCTTGTTTTGACTGCGGTGGTGACCAGATTTCGCTTTATCCCAACAGGAGATAGCGCCATGTCTCTTGTCACCACGACTTTTTAACAACCGGTTTCCTGGAGAGCTTTTCAACCGTATGTAGAGTTATCCTTCATAATTTATTTAATCCCTTTTCAAAGGCCGTGAATCATCCTGGCTTCTTAGGGCAGCTAATGCCATCAATCCATTCAATTTGGCGTGAAAAAAATAAAATGGTTTTATTTGCACAGCCTAATCTACTGCTGGGCAAATTTACAGGACGACTCCATGTTTTACTATTTCATACAAGGCAGGGGGAGGAAGGAAACATTCATTCATCTATAGAGTTAAGATTCACAGCCATAGGGCCGTGATTACAAACCAATGACATAAATGTCAGAGGTGGCATACAGAGCCCACTCTTGTTCTGTCCCCCCTCGCCTCTGTCCGAGTGATGGCTTAATTAGCCGGCACTATCAGCTCTGGCAGCAAACTAGCGAGCATCTGCCAAGTGTCTCTGTTATCTCTCTTGATGCCGATGAGTCAACCAGGAACAAACAGTACTTCAGCTCTAGTTAAGCAGTTGATTTGCTTGCCACGAAGGGGTATAGCAACGCTGCTGCTTTTATATCCTGTAGGATGTGACTCCATGACTCAGCACTTCCTAGGCCTGCCTCACCCTTGCCTCTGTTGTTCCCGCCTCTCCTGCCTACAAAACCTAGGGTCCAGCCAGGCCTGATTGTCATCAGCTGGGTCTGAAGGTGTGGCCGGGGTGGGAAGAGTCAGGAGACGGAGGCCTCGTTATCTCCTCCACCTGGCCTGCCTCTGGCTCCTGGAACTGAGCCAGGGAAGCCGGTGCTCCCGAGGTAAGTCCTGATGGCCCTTCCCCCTCACTTTCCAAGTCACTTTCTGGCAGGGGGCCCAGCTCGGGGGGCGCAGACACAATAACACTGCTGGCGCGCGCGCCATCTAGTAGTGAGTCCCTATTACCTCTGCTACCAGTCTGCAACGAGGAGCACCTTCTGTGTATGTGCAGAACCTTCTGCGCATGCGCAGAGCATCCATGATGACATCCAGGTGGGTGGGTGGAGCCTCCCACTGCCGCGACTACCGGTTCGTCTGAATCGGAGAGAACCAGTAGAAACTCGCCACTGGCGCTGTCGCCCCAGGTCAGACCTCCGTGGCGTTTCTTTCATGAGCTTCTGTGTCCCTGGCTCCCACTGGCTAGTTGGTCTCTGCTGCGCATGGGCGCACGTCCTCACATGCACTCCTGCATGTTTGTGCATGCACATGTTCACTCGTGCGCCTTTCAGTTTGGGCGTGCGCGTGCAGTTTGGGGACTTGGTGTCTAAAAGGTTCGCCATTACAGGCCTAGCGCCTGGCTCCTTGAAGGCTTATTTGTTTGTTTCCACCAATTTAGTGAGATTTAGGCACAATGGACTTGTTTCAGGTCCCATTAATCGAAGAACCCATCTTATGGGAAGTATTAGTTGCCCTTTTCTCTGGTAGCATCTGGGGAATTCTGGGAGTTGAAGTCCACCAGGCTTAAAGTTGCCAAGGTTGGGGACCCCTGGTCTAGTTAACTAGCTAACTATCCACCAAGTCAATTTTTATTTTCTAAGCTTTGCCACTTTTAGGGTGTTTTTTTTCCACCTAAACGGGAAGTATTGTTCAGCAAACATTTTTTTTCCCTTTAAAAATCAGCAACGAATCCTTCTGCCAACCTTGTGGATGCTGTCAGTTATAATAAATCAGAATGGTCAACTGTCCCCTTGCATTAGCCTGCTGTCTCAAATGGTGTGCAAAGAAGGCCAGGCTTGGCATATCTGTTCAGTATTGCTTACACCATCATTTGGCCAAGTAGCAAATTGGCTGACCAGAGCCAAAGTATGACAAAATAAAGGGAAAAATAATGTATTTGGTGTCTCAGTGTTCTTTTGCAATGTTGCAACGCTCTTCCAAACTCCTAAAAAAAAAAAAAAAACCCACACACAAATCTTTTATTGATTGTCCTCCTTCTTCAAATCAGGGCTGTCCAAACCTATCAACTTTAAGACTTGTGGACTTCTGGGAGTTGAAGTCCACAAGTCTTAAAGTGGCCAAGTTTAATAATAATAGTAACAGAGTTTGAAGGGACCTTGGTGGTCTTCTAGTCCAACCCCTGCCCAGGCAGGAAACCCTACACCACTTCAGACAAATGGTTATCCAACATCTTCTTAAATGTTTCCAGTGTTGGAGCATTCACAACTTTTGCAGGCAAGTTGTTCCACAGATTAATTGTTCTGACTGCCAGGAAATTTCTCCTTAGTTCTAAGTTGCTTCTTTCCTTGATCAGTTTCCACCCATTGCTTCTTGTTCTACCCTCAGGTGCTTTGGAGAATAGTTTTTTAAAAAAAACACAACACTTTTTTTTTGGGGGGGGTTTCAAGATAATCCTATTCCACTGCTGGAATGGCCTGGGAATATCCCAGACCTTCACCCGATTGAAAATCTATGGAGCTGACTAAAAAGAAACTTGTTTGTCAGAAGCAACCCAGCAATAAAACCCAGTTAATAGAAGCAATCCTTCAGTCTTGGTTTCACATGATAACAGCTGTTGAACTAAAAGACTTGGTTCACTCCATGGGAAGACGTTGTAAGGCTGTAATTCATGCTAAAGGTTACCTAACGAAGGATTAACTGACATGGTGATAATTTTTTTATATCTCGTTTTTCTAGGGTGATCACATTTTTGTATATCTCGTTTTTCTATGTGTTTCACTTTTCTTCTTTCTACTGTAACTGCTATTCTAACAGCCAATCCTCCATAAAATTATTGCATTACATTCTTGATTAAATTATCTTTCCATTGATATATAATTTGATGGTACTACTCCAAAAAAAAAAAAAGTAAGTGGTGTTATTAGCTAGTTTTAGAAAATACACTTTTCCCAAAAGGTTTTCACAATTTTGGCCACTATTGTACAACTGCAGGCAAACAACTAGCAGGGATGTTTCCTTTATCATCACAATTCTATGCATGAGAAATCATTCGCAGTCATGCCAGAAATGTTGGCAGAACATTTTGTCCTAGGATAAAAAAAAGTTTGACTTTCTCTTTTATGACATAGTTGTTCAGACTATGGCAGTGCGGCTCACAACGCAACCCATCATCACCCCTGTCTGTCGTTTTGCCACAATAATTAAATAATAGAGACTAATGAAAATATGAAAATGAGTTAAATTGATGGCTAACTTCACCGTGAAAAAGAGGTCAGACCTTGTTAATTCGATGGCAGGTGACTGAATGAAGGGATGGAAACTTAGAAACCTCTGTGGAGACTCCTAGGTTTCCAGAGGGTTTTTTTTTTTATTATTATTATTATTATTATTATTATTATTATTATTATTATTATTATTATTATTATTATTATTATTATTATTATTATTATTTTATTTTATTTTATTTTATTGAAAAGACAGTATTGTGTCAGAATAACAATGCATATAAAGCCGAGCCAGAGAGAGAGATTAATGGTAAATCTTTACATGCTAATAACTATAATTGTACTATGTTAACAGTAATTACAGCAATACAACCAAAGAAAAGAAAAGAAAAGAAAATTTCAACTAAGTTTCTACTTACATTAGCTTATTTACAATTTTTTCCATATTATATCCATAGTTTTATACATCTTTGTTGTACTGACATTCATAAACTTCCCTCTCGTTTCTACCTCTTGGCTCTATCCATTCATAAAATTTATTCCATGTCCTGTAATACTTCTGAGTCTTCTTTATCTTGAATTTTTAAAGTTAACCTGTCCATGTCAGCACAAACCCAAAATTTCCTAATTATGTTATTATCCGATGAGGATTTTTATTATTAATATTGGTGGGTACCTTTATGATAGATTAGTATACCGGAGAAATAAACTTTTGGGTTTTCCACCCAAGATTTCTTGGGGTGCATTTTTCGTAACAATATTGTAAGGTCCCAAAAATGTACTTGAGTCACCAGAATGCCAAAGAGAAAGACCCAAGAAGAAGCTTGGGAAAATATCAGCTTTAATTTGTACAAAGAAGAACTGGGTCGACCATACCACTGCATACAGAGAAGGAGCATGCAGTGAAAAGCAGAGGCGGGTTTCAGTAGGTTCTGACCAGTTCTGGAAAACCGGTAGTGGAAATTTTGAGTAATTCGGAGAATCGGTAGTAAAAATTCTGACTGGCCCTGCCCCAGTGGTGGGATTCAAGTAATTTAACAGCCGGTTCTCTGCCCTAATGATTTCTTAAAACAACCAGTTTGCCAAACTGCTCAGACGGTTAACAACCGGTTCTCCCGAAGTGGTGCGAAGTGGCTGAATCCCACCACTGCCCTGCCCCCATCTATTCTCTGGCTCCCAAGTCCCAGCTGATCGGGAGGAAATGGGGATTTTGCAGTAACCTTCCCCTCAATTGGGGTGGGAATGGAGATTTTACAGTATCCTTCCCCTGCCACGCCCACCATGCTACACCCGCCACACCATGCCACGCCAACCAAGCCACGCCCACAGAACTGGTAGTAAAATTTTTTGAAACCCACCACAGTCCCAGAGGCTCGAGGAAACCCTCCAGAGCCCGGGGAGGGCAAAAATACCCTCCCCTGCCATGGTGCAGGATTTCAACTAGGCCACACCTATCACAGCCACACCCACCCAGCAACCAGTCAGAGAACCCCTTGCTAAACCTTTTGAAGCCCACTCCTGCCTTTAATCATTCTTGTTACTCTTCTTCCTTTATCTGGAGGCTCTTTCTGGAGTCTCAACATCTTTTTTATATTGTGGTGACCAAAATTGGATGTCCAGAAATATTTTACAAGAAGAGTTCTCCACTCCTCTGTAAACAACAAAATACCTTATGCCACCAGACTTGAAATCCTGGGTTTAGAAAACTTAGAACTCCGCCGCCTTCGACAGGACCTGTGTTTAACTCGTAGAATCATCTATTGCAATGTCCTTCCTGTTAAAGACTACTTCAGCTTCAATTGCAACAATACACGAGCACACAATAGATTTAAGCTTAATGTTAACCGCTCCAATCTTGATTGCAGAAAGTATGACTTCAGTAACAGAGTTGTTAATGCTTGGAAACACACTACCTGACTCTGTGGTCTCTTCCCAAAATCCCCAAAGCTTCAACCAAAAACTGTCTACTATTGACCTCACTCCATTCCTAAGAGGTCTGTAAGGGGCGTGCATAAGAGCACAAACGTGCCTACCGTTCCTGTCCTATTGTTTTCTTTCATTATAGACAATTAATATAGTTATTGCATGCTTATGCTTATATATATATGCTCATATATTATATAGTTACTTTCATGCTTATGTCTATATATACTGTTGTGACAAAATAAATAAATAAAAATAAATAAGTATTTCAAGCGTGGTCTTACTACGGCTTTGTAAAGCAGTACTCATGCTTCAGGTGATCTTGAGTCTATCACTCTATCAATGCAGCCAAGGATAGCTCAGCCTCTTTTTCTTTTTTTTTTCTTCATATAATTTTCAGTAGCAGTGAGGAAGCCTCCACCCCGTCTCTGAGACATCACATAAGTACTTCAGTATAGTTGAGAGATTTTCTGCTCGCCAAAATTCTTGAGAAAGGTCTGTGAATTTAAATCAGATCCAGCACAAAGTTGGAAGCCTCCAACTATAGCAGAAAAGTATTTGTTTTAACAGGAGGATGTACATCAGTGATGGCTTCATGCTAAAAGCAATATGACATCAGGGCTCTCTTTATAGATTTACTAACTCAGGAATCTGGAGCAGAATGTCCGGAGACAGATATTCAAGTGAATATCAATGTCTACCAGAATCATCTTTCTCTGCTCTGCAGAATAAATGTTCTTTGCCCAGAACTGAGGGTGATTTCCTACCGGATAATAACAGACAGAAAATAGAAAGTGGGGAAATGTAAGAATTTTCCTGAATCCATAGAACTCTCCTTGGTTAAAAGTAAAGGTTCCCCTCGCAAGTATGTGCTAGTTGTTCCCAACTCTAGGGGGCGGTGCTCATCTCTGTTTCAAAGCCGAAGAGCTAGCGCTGTCCGAAGACGTTTCTGTGGTCATGTGGCTGGCATGACTTAACGCCAAAGGCGCACAGAACGCTGTTCCCACCAAAGGTGGTCCCTATTTTTCTATTTGCATTTTTTTTTATGTGCTTTCGAACTGCTAGGTTGGCAGAAGCTGGGACAAGTAATGGGAGATCACCCCGTTACACGGCACTAGGGATTTGAACCGCTGAACTGCCGACCTTTCGATCGACAAGCTCAGCGAATTAGCCACTGAGCCACCGCATCCCTCTAACCAAGCCCTCCTTCATTAGGCCCCAGTTAATAATAAAAATGTTTTCATTAATAGCAATAGCACTTAGACTTATATACCACTTCATAGTGCTTTAACAGCCCTCTCTAAGGGGTTTACAGAGTCAGCCTCTTGCCCCCAAATAATCTGGGTCCTCATTTTACCCACCTCAGAAGGATGGGAGGCTGTGTCCAAACTTGAGCCAGTGGGATTTGAACCGCCGAACTGCAGCTAGCAACCAGCTGAAGTAGCTAGCAGTGTTGCACTCTAACCACTGTGCCACCTCGGCTCATTCAATTAAGCTTGATTTTAGGAACCAGTGATGTCTTTTCCATCTCACCTTGGATGAATTTGGAAATAGATGAGGTTTGGCCCAAAATGAAGGCAGGGGAAATAAAATGGTTAGATGAAATGGTCCCAATATCTTGGATTTAACCCAGGAAACAATCCTATGGAGGTGGGCGGAGGAACCCAATGAAGACTAGAGTTCTTGGTTGTCTCCACGTTTTGGTCATTGCCTGCAAGTTCCAGCAAATGTGCCCAACTCAAAGGGTTTCCGAGACTGGGCATCTCAAATATTGGGAGGGTATCCATTTGTCTATGAATGTGTGCTCAAGCCCACACACTGTACTGAAAGGTGTTGGAATTAATTGTTGCAATGTACCGTATTTTTTGGAGTATAACACACTCCAAAAGTCGCACCTACCATTTTTGGGGAGGAAAACAAGAAAAACAAATCTGCCTCTGCCTCCAAGCAATTTTGCCTCATTGCAGCAAGCAGCAAACAGACTGCTTTAGTTTCATTTTCAGCACAGCCTGATTAGCACAAGAAAAAAAAATCTGCCTCCTAGCAATTTACCTCCTTGCAGCAAACAGCGGAGGCCCGCGTGGCAATAGGCAATGGCAATCCCTGCAGCCTGAAACAGCTGAGGGTCAGGAGGCCGATCCAACCGGCAATCAACTGCTTGTGCTAATTAGGCTGTGCTGAAGCTGAAACGGGCTGTTTGCAGTTTGCTGCTTGCTGCAAGGAGGTAAATTGCTGGGAGGGAGAGGCCAAAGGGTTGGGGCCAGCGGGTGGGTGAAGCTACATTCGGTGTATAAGATGCACCCAAAGTTTCACCCTCTTTTGTGGGGGGAGTGCATCTTATACTCCGAAAAATATGGTATTTCTATGCAACAACTACAGTAGTATTCAGCCAGTAGATGGCAGTGTGTACAAATTTGGATCTATGGTATATACACTATGCTTTTTTTGTTCCGAGTTTCCTGTTACAGTTAATACAGTTGAGCAGTAAAGCACATGGTGACTGTACTCTGCTCTATGGTGTTTTATATATATATATATATATAAACAACATTTCTAAGAAAAAAGGATAAACTGGTTTTGAAATACGATGTTCCTGCTTTATAGGTCTTGCTTTCTGTATAGCACCTCAACTATAAAGACCATTTCTGTCTTTATTGTAATCCCTGCAAGGGTCCCATAAAGCCAACAGATGTCTTGAAAGGATCAGACTCTTCAAACCTGCTTTAGGTTGTCGAAATGTTTCAGTTCTGAATTATTTTGGGCATCCTACCCTGAGGAATTTCATTCCTTTTAATGTACTGCTTACTCTCTTCAAAATTCTTCAGGGGCCTTGCCTGATTCAGAATTAAGATGCAGAGTTTGAAAGCAGAAATGTTTTTTTTTCTTCTTCTTCTGTTCAGTGATGTCTGATTCTTAGAGACTGTCTGGACAAGGCTGCCTGGACAGATCTTTGAAGGTTTTTTTTTTTTTTTGTTTTTTTTTGGCAAGGTTGTTCAGAAGTTTGCTATTGCCTCTTTCTTAGAGCAGAATAACAATACCAGAGTTGGAAAGGATTTTGGAGGTCTTTCTAGTCCAAACCTTTGTTTCAGTGGGAAACTCTTTACCTTTTTAAGAAACTTAAGAAACTCTTTAAGAAAAAGTTCTTAAAAATTTCCAATGCTGGAGCACCCACAACTTCTGGAGGCAAGTCATTCCACTGGTTAATTGTTCTGTCAGGAAATTTCTCATTAGTTCTAGGTTGCTTCTCTCCTTGATTAGTTTCCTTCCATTGCTTCTCTGACTCCCTTCAGGCAAAGAGCTAAGGGAAAGGGACTGGTCCAAAGTCATCCAACAGGCTTTGTGCCCAAGGCATGACTAGCATTCCTGTTGTGGCCCGCTAGCAGCTAGCAGAGCTGGCAGCAGATTCAGACAGTGAGGAGGTTGGGGAAGAACTTCGGCCAGTCCTAGAGTCTGGGGAAGGCTCTGATGAGGGCTCTGCATCAGAGGCAGAGAGACAGGCCAGGGTATGGCCCTGTGTAAGTATGCCAGTTATCAGCTGCCTTTGGAGTCAGACATCAGTGAGGCAGAAGAACAGCTGGAGCCTGTTCTCCGTGTTGCCAGATGAAGGGTTGCCAGACGAAGGGAACAGCTAAAGAACAAGGGTCAACTTGGGAGTAAGACCACAGGTGGAAGATGAATGGCCCTTCCCAGAGGGAATAAAAGAGGAGCGGAAGGGGAGTGGAGTTTGCAGGAGACCATTAGTTTGCCTAATTGGTTCGTGACTCTCCGTGACTCCTTGCCAAGTTTTGAAGGTATCAGCCTGGCAGCTCTCCAAGCCAGTTAAGGTCTGTGACTGTAAATTAATCCTTGAAAGACTTTGCTGGATGTGAATGAGAGGAATTCACAGTTACTTAATAAAAAGGAGTTTTTGTTGGGACAAGGAGTCTGCTACATGCTCTTGGGAAGCCTAGGTGAGAAAAACTCCCAGATTCCTGGCTTCTGGTATGATATTTTAACTACTATGCTACTCTGGCTTCTATGAAGAGTCCTTGGCTCAATCCTTATCTACATTGTCTGCAAGCCATTTGAAGGCCACCTGGAAAGGCTCACCTTCTGCAGAACACCAAAATACAGCAGGATCTTCAGGACAGCTCAAAATGGCCATGATAGTGGTTATGGCAACGTAGTCCATGTTCCACCTCTTTTGTGCAAGCATCAGTGTTGAACACACACTCAAAGAAGTTGATCATTGATCCTGCCTCCTGTCTATTTTGGCCCACACAGCTCCTCGGACACTACTGTGGAACTTCCTTTCTGAAATCAACCCAACATTACTTAGATAATGAAGCAACTTAGAAATAAGGAGAAATTTCCTGACAGTTAGAACAATTAATAAGTGGAACGACTTGCCTGCAGAAGTTGTGAATGCTCCAACACTGGAAATTTTTAAGAAAATGTTGGATAACCATCTGACTGAGATGGTGTAGGGTTTCCTGCCTGGGCAGGGGGTTGGACTAGAAGGCCTCCAAGGTCCCTTCCAACTCTGTTGTTATATATATTATATATATTATATAGATGATGACATTAATTTTTTCTGACTTTGCATCTTGATGCGTTTCTCATTCGTTTCCATGTCAGTTTCTAAGTCTATAGGTAACTGCTCTCGTTATATAAAGCTGTCACCGCAACATTTCCCAGCATTGTGCACAAATGTTAGAAATGGAGAAAGGGATTGTCTCATGAATATTTATTTATATGTCTGCTTGGTCTTGCCTGAATGGTTCTGTTGCAGCTGGATCCTATTTCTATGGGTAAAAGTGCTGTCTGGTAGTAGCAAGAAAATGCATAATTATTTCAGCAAACGTTAACCATGTCCCTCAAATTCTGAATAGTTAACAAGAAGGAATGGAAATCAATCCAATGTAATGTGGTAAGCTTTTAAAGAAAACATCCTCAACAACAACAACAACAACAGGGAAAAAACCCGCCTCCTATCTACTTGCAAATATTATTCTAAGAATGTACTCACCTTCTTTGTTTCTGTTCATCCTATGTAATTTCTTAAACTAATCTATTCAGCCTTGGGGCTCCCAACCAATTAAAGGCCTAAGCAAGGGAATAAGACTTTCCCTGACAGTTTATGGTTCAAGGAACAGAATATGCTGAACAGTGATAAAATGAAGTAAATTAAAATTATTCCAAACAGAATGTTGTGAGATGAGAGAGAGAGAGAGAGAGAGAGAATGACACACAGAGAAAATGAGAAAGAGAGAAAATGAATGAGAGAGAGAATGAGAGGGAGAGAGAAAATGAGTGAAAGAGAAAAAGAGAGAGAAAATGTGTGAGAGAAAATGCAAGAGAAAGAGAGAGAGAGAGAGAGAGAATGAGAGACAGAAAATGACACACACAGAAAAGGAGAGAGAGAAAAGGAGTGAGAGAGAAAGAGGGGGGGGGAGACACAGAGAGAAAAAGAGAAATAACTGTAACACATTTAAAAAATTAAGAAGAGCACAGATTTTAGCAGAAGGAAAATCAGCACCTCTCCAATTTGAATACAGTTCATTTCATTTAAATCATGGGTCCCACTTGATTAATAGGTAGCATCCCATATTCATTCTGTCCACCCAAAGTTGTTGGGGTTTTTTTTATGTACAAGAAAAAAAAGCTTCATTTCAGCTGTGCCAACATTTTCAGATGGGAAGGTTGTAATTCAGTTACTAGAGGGGCTCAGGGTTGGTTTAATTACAAATTGCAATCCCCGGAGCATATTCAGTCTCAATTTCGAAGAGTTATCCCGTTGGTTGTATATTGCTTCTTAAATGCATCCGTAACTCTGAAATCCAGGTTAGTCTCCACGGAGGTCCGTTTTATGGATCCATCACCTTCACCATTGTCTCGCTAATATTTTCTCCGTGGTCTTTGGCACGGCTTGCCTTGTAGGATGTTTTTCATTGTTCTCGATGAGCAAAAGGCTCTGGGACGTTCTGGCTTTAAAAAAAAGAAAGAAAAAGAAAAGAAGTGCCATTTAAAAAATGAAAATAAAAATGCCATAAAACGTAATCCTGTGATCGTGGGACTCTGCAAACAACTGTAAACTCAGGCCGGTTGCTGAGCAACTCATATGGGAATATGAAGTAAGGCTGTCGTATGTTCGGAACCAGCTCATGAGTATCTTGGAGGGGTAGTTGGTCGTAATTTTGAATGATTGCTAGGTAATCTGTCAGAAGTCAAGGATTCCCTTGACTTCTTGTGGTTTCGGACTCAGTTGTGGTTGTAAGTTGAGGACTACCTGTACAAATGCATCCAGGTCCTTCAGTTAAATATTTCTTTCAAGACTGCACTTTTCTCACTCAGCTCCTTGCAGGTTGGACTAGAAGATCTCCAAGGTTCTGTTCTGTTCTGTTCTGTTCTAGTCTAGTCTAGTCTAGTCTAGTCTAGTCTAGTCTAGTCTAGTCTAATCTAGTCTATCCTATCCTATCCTATCCTTCATTATTCTATTCTATTCTATTCTATTCTATTCTATTCTATTCTATTCTAGTCTAGTCTAGTCTAGTCTAGTCTAGTCTAGTCTACTCTACTCTACTCTAGTCTAGTCTAGTCTAGTCTAGTCTAATCTATATTTATCCTATCCACCCTACCCTACCATACCCTACCCTACCCTACCCTACCCTATCCTATCCTATCCTATCCTATCCTTCATTATTCTATTCTATTCTATTCTATTCTATTCTAGTCTAGTCTATTCTAGTCTATTCTAGTCTAGTCTAGTCTAGTCTAGTCTAGTCTAGTCTAGTCTAGTCTAGTCTAGTCTAATCTATATTTATCCTATCCACCCTACCCTGCCCTACTCTACTCTACCCTACCCTACCCTACCCTACCCTACCCTACCCTACCCTACCCTACCCTACCCTACCCTACCCTATCCTATCCTATCCTATCCTATCCTATCCTATCCTATCCTATCCTATCCTATCCTATCCTATCCTATCCTATCCTATCCTTCATTATTCTATTCTATTCTATTCTATTCTATTCTATTCTATTCTATATTTATCCTATCCTATCCTATCCTATCCTATCCTATTCTTGTTACCCTGTTTTGTAAATCTCTTTAGCTCAAATATGGCGGCGGCATTTGCATAACGAGGCTGAAATGCTTCTCTTCCTGGGACCTATTTTTATGTGCTGCTTTCCTCCAGGTTTGTATACAGCATCCCAATGATAGGTTCGGTGTGTGCAATGTTTTACAATGGATAGCACCCGACTGCCTCAATCAGATTCCTCCACTGAGATGAAAGCAACCTCTACATTATTCAAGGCCATAATCTACACAAGACAACCTTACTGTCCCTTCGAACTCCGATTTTTTTTTTTTTTTAATGGCTGGGCTTAGAAAGATAAATATTCCTTCCGCTTTTGATAGAAGATCACTAATCCTGAAGAGATAAGGCTGCCATTTCAAACGTGAAATAAATCAGGCTAAAATGTAAAGAAAACTGTAGGCGTCTTTGCTTTTTAAAAGATTTATTCCTTCGCCTTTACGGCCAGGAAAAAATAAAAAAAAAAAGGACAGGAAACTATCGGGTTCTTGATATGGAGAAGAGGACAAAATTGTAATTGCAGGTTTACAATTCTCTGGAGGCCAACACCGAGAAAAGAAATTGGGTTGCGTTGATGTCATCAGGCAATGGACCACAAATTGGGGGATTTATTATGGAATATACCACCTGTGTGGTTCTTGTGCAGGTTACAAGAATTGGGTATGACTAGTCTAGAAAAATGAAGGAGTAGGAGCGACAGTATTTAAGGGGCTGTCCCAAAGAAGAGGAAGTCAAGCTATTCTCCAAAGCCCCCAAGGTCAGGACAAGAAGCAACGGATAAAAACTCATCAAGGAGAGAAGCAACCTAGAACTAAGGAGAAATTTCTTGACAGTGAGAGCTATTAACCAGTGGAACAACTTGCCTCCAGAAGCTGTGAATGCTCCAACACTGGAAGTTTTTAAGGAGATTGGACAGCCATTTGTCTGAAATTGTATAGGATCTGCTGCTTGAGTAGGGGGCTGGACTAGAAGACCTCTAAGGTCCCTTCCAGCTCTATTCTGATTTTGATTCTGATTCATCTGTCCTCATTTTGCTGCAGCATTTATTTATTTTTTTGCACGACAAGGCAAAAGAATTTATGTGATCCAATGTGAAACCAGAGGAGAAGATATTTAGAAGTCTGGTTTTTCATGCAGAGGGTCCCTTCCTCTGCTATAATTAGTTTCCAGATCATGGGAAATTAGCAGAAGTCATTATGCTTTACGTTTCAGAGAACTTGAGTATTGACTGCTGCGTCCAGTTCTGCATGCTGCATTTTAAGAAGGATTCAGATAAACGGGAACAATTTATGAGAAGGGCGATAAGGATGATCAATGGAGTAGAAACAGACTCACAGAAAGAGACAGATGGAGGGAACTGAATCTCTTTAACCTGGGGTGGGGGGAGGGATAGCTGATGTGTTATTTTGAACTATTGTATTCAATGGCGATCACAGAGAAAAAGGCCATGATATGATTTTGTACTGATTCAGACAGCAAGATATGAGATGATAGGTCTCCACCCCACCCCCCTCACACACACTAGTTGCACTGGGAAGGGAGGGAGGGAGGGAAGAGGGAAGGAAGGAAGGAGGGAAGGAAGGAAGGAAGGAAGGAAGGAAGGAAGGAAGGAAGGAAGGAAGGAAAAATATGAAAGGAAAAAGGGGAGGGAGAATGTGACAGAGAAAGAAAGGGAGGGAGAATGTGACAGAGAAAGAAAGGGAGGGAAGGAGGGAGGGAGGGAGGTAGAAAGAAAGGAGAGAGGGAGGGAGGGAGGAAGAAAAAGAGAGAGGGAAGGAGGGAAAAATATGAAAGAGAAAAAGGGAGGGAGGGAGGATGTAAGAGAGAGAGAAGGGGAGAGATAGAGAGAGGAAGGGAGGGAGGGAGGAAAAATGGAAGGAAGGAAAAAAGAAAGGTGGAGGAAAGAAAGAAGGAAAAGAGAGAGGGAGAAGGAAGGAAGGAAGGAAGGAAGGAAGGAAGGAAGGAAGGAAGGAAGGAAGGAAGGAAGGAAGGAAGGAAGGAAGGAAGGAAGGGTTTATTTTATCATCTCCCCGATCTTGGGAATCCTGTAAAACAATCTTGGCCTCTCCACTGCCCAGAGCTGTAAACTATGGCTTTCGAACCTCAGTGGCTGAATGTACACGGATTGTGACTTAGCATGGTGAATGAATTGCTGAAAGGGTTGCATAGCACTGGGCCTTATTAATTAACACTCAGGGCAGCCTTGCAGTTTTCTGGCAAGCTTTTTATAAGGATCCTCTGTACCTGTCATAAGATGGGAGAGAAGAGGGGAAGAGATGTGCACAGGCAGATTTTAAGGGAAAAGCTTGACATGATAATACCTATAAAGGCTTAACTCTCATTCCCTTTAAATAGTCTCTGCATCTTGGAAACATTAAAGTAGGTAGGAATCTACTTTAACCTACCAATAGATAAATTAATTAGCTTGGAGCTTAGAGAGTGAAAAAAATAGCTGAGACTAATGAAGTTTCTATTTGGAACTGGGTCAAAGACACTTGTGGGTCCTTTAAACTACTATGGTCCAGTTAAGAGACGTGAAGATAGCAGACAGACAGAGGGGAAAATATTGACAAAGACTTTAACAAGGGATCCCTTAAATTTTGTTTCAGACCTGATTGATTGACAAGGAATAACGGAAGACTTTCCTGGGGTTATTTAGAGGATATTGGATATGGCATGCAAAAGAAGGAAGGAAGGAAGGAAGGAAGGAAGGAAGGAAAGAGAGAGTGAGAGAAAAGAGAGAGAGAGAGAAAGAAAGCTAGAAATAAAGAAAGAAAAAGAGGAAGAAAGAAAGAAAGAAAGAAAGAAAGAGAGGAAGAAAGGAAGGAAAGAAGAAAAGGAAGGAAGGAAGGAAAGGAAGAAAGAAGAGAAGGAAGGAAGGAAGGAAGGAAAGAAAGAAAGAAAGAAAGAAAGAAAGAAAGAAAGAAAGAAAGAAAGAAAGAAAGTTACATTTTGAACAATGAAACTCAAAAGCACCATTAGGAGAATTTCTGAAGTCGAGCTACCATATCTGGACTACATCAATCCACAATTAAATCTTGGTTTCCACCTAGCAATCATCTCAGATTTTTGAAGATCCAATAGGAGAGCTCTCTTCAAAAAAGTTTCTTAGGTTTCCTGGACTATAGTAAAACAAGAAAAGAAAAGAAAAGAAAAAAGTAGAAGTTTTGCCCACAGGTGAAGAAAACTTTTAAGAAGCGTGCTCGGTTTCGTTATTAGAAATGGCAGTTAAATAAGTTGTTGAGGAACAAAGCAATAGTTCTCGACCTCTGGAATTAAACTGATTTGTCCTAAGAGTCTCATAGGGTCGAAAAAGCTCCCAAAGCCCAAACCATCACGAAAATGGGATCCAACCAAGCATGGATGCCATTTCTTACCCACCGCAATAAAATATTAGGGCAAATCCAGTTATGATTGGAAATTATTAGCCGGGCAAGAATTTTTCTGAGGTACGGTATTGTTTTAAAATGGATACATCACCAAATCTTGAGCTTTCTAGACATTCCCTTCATTAAATCATTTGGGCTGAGCAGCCTGGAAAAAGAGATCATAAAATTCAACCGGTCGGTAAGCTCTCTTTGTTAAATGTGAAAACTCAACCCCCTTCTTGTCCTGGTATTGATTTAATCCTCAGTTCTCTTACCTGGGAGATTTCCAGTGGTACACCAATTAGGTCAGGACCCCCCAAAAAAAGAAGTCACGCTGAAATGATGACGATGTACGTTTATATAAACATTAATCCTACCCAGAAAGGTTCCTTCCTTTCGAAGACTACTTCAGCTTCAATCGCAACAATACACGAGGACACAATAGATTTAAACTTAATGTGAACCGCTCCAATCTTGATTGCAGAAAATATGACTTCAGCAACAGAGTTGTTAATGCCTGGAATGCACTACCTGATTCAATGGTCTCTTCCCAAAATCTCCAAAGCTTTAACCAAAAACTGTCTACTATTGACCTCACCCCATTCCTAAGAGGTCTGTAGGGGGAGTGCATAAGAGCACCAGAGTGCCTACCGTTCCTGTCCTAGTTCCCTTTAATTGTATCCAATTTGTATGGTTATTTCATGCTTATACTTATATATACTGTTGTGTTTGACAAATAAATAAATAAAAAATAAAATAATATAAAAAATTCCAGGTTATGGAAGGGAACCTCCCGGTAGATGTGAGTACCGAAATGAGAAAATTGGGTGGGCAAAGCTTTGCTGGCTGGGGTATTCTGGGAGTTGAATTCCTCCAAGCTTAAAGTTGCCGAGATTGGGGACCCCTGATCCAGATGATCATGTTAAGTCTTTTCTAGCAGCTAAATTTGTGCAGTGCGGCATATTACATTTCATCAATAAAACTAAATAAACATAATTAATTATGGTCCGGAGGGAGGGAGGGTTGTTTGTTTGTCTGTTTGGGGCGGGGCGGCGGGGCATAATGCAATAGGATTCACCAGTTCGGTGCCTCTATAAGGATGCAGGTGTTGGAAAAATGAGTTTGATCAGTAATCAAAGTTGAGGTGTGAATGCAACATCTAGAGTTGAATCGAAATATCTTGCAATGTCATTCATTCATTCATTCATTCATTCATTCATTCATTCATAAAATTTATAGGCCACTCATCTTAGGTAGCCACCAGGAAAAATTCCGGTGATTGGTCTGTGTAAAGATTCCTTCCTCCTTCCCTCCTTCCTTTGCTTCTTCCTTCCATCTTCGCTACACCCCTGCTTCCTTCCAGCCTTCCCTTCCTCTCCTTCCTTCCTTCCTTCTTCCCTCCCTTCCTCCCTCCTTCCCTTCTCTCCTCTCCTCTCCTCTCCTCCCCTTCCTCCTCCTCTCCATCTCCTTTCATCTTCCTTTTTTCTTCATTTTCTCCTCTCCTCTCCCTTCTCATCCCATCCTGTCTCCTCTCCCTTTCCATCTCTTCTCCTTCTCCTTCTCCTCTCCTCTCCTCTCCTCTCCTCTCTCCTCTCTCTTCTCTTCTCCTCCTCCTCTCCTCTCTTCTCCTCCCTCCCTCCCTCCTCCTCCTCTCTCCTCCTCTCCTCTCCTCTCCTCCCTCCCTCCTCCTCTCCTCTCCTCTCCTCTCCTCTCCTCCCTCCTCCCTCCCCTCCTCTCCTCTCCTCTCCTCTCCTCTCCTCTCCTCTCCTCGCAACCAGTGAAAATAAAAATTAAAAGCAAAGTGGACTGTTTTGATATGCAATCACAGCTAGAACAGTCTTCCTGCATTAATCTTTGGTGTCTCCAAAGCGCTTTTGTGCTGCATGACAAATAGGTGCACACAAAGACAGGGAGAAGAAGAGCCACGGAGAGAAACAGGCAACTGAAATAAATAAACTGCAAAATAAATTGGTTGCCACTTTTTGCAGTCTGATTTGAAATTTGGGAGTGAGATTCCTTTCTTCTTAACATCTCCCTAACATGAAGGCGATGGTTTCTTTTCAATATTTAACAAAGAAGGAGAATTATCTGCAGGCTTCCAAAGGGTTCCCCCCCACCCATTCTTTCTCCATTTTAGACACATTTTCACAATTATAAAAACAGGTCATCCTTAGACAATTATACAATAGTGCACGTTAAACAACAAAAGTTCCAAACTGTTTGACTCTAAACTACTGGATGGACCAATCTTGCCATGTTGGTTTTACTAGCATTTTTTTAAAATGTTCCCTGAAGACCCAAAGGTGCTTTTTCCAAAAGACGATAGGCTTTCTTGTTTTTTTCCTTTGAAAACATTTCACTTCCCATCCTAGACGCTTCTTCAGTTTTAGAAGCTTCTTCTTTAGAAGGTTCTTCTTCGGCAAACTGAAGAAGCGTCATAGATGAGAAGTGAAAAGTTTTCAAATAAAAAAAAAAGACCAAGGACGTCCAGAGAATTGCCATAGACTTGTTCCCTAAAGATTAAGCAAGGAGGTTATATGCATATCTTTCTGGATATAGATGAGGAGATTACCTGGACACATCAAAGATGAAGAGATGACCTAGACGCATCGAACAGATTCATCAAATCATCCCTTTCAATCCGATTTTTAAATCAAATGGATTGATGTGTTTGAGGTGTTGAATCAAATTACGTTGATTAAGGCAGGCAACTGGGATAGGGAGGAAAATTCAAGAGAAGAGAAGAGAAGAGAAGAGAAGAGAAGAGAAGAGAAGAGAAGAGAAGAGAAGAGAAGAGAAGAGAATAACAGAGTTGGAAGGGACCTTTGAGGTCTTCTCGTACAACCGCCTGCTTAGGCAGGAAATTCGACACCAGTTCAGACCAGGGGTGAAATCCAGCAGGTTCCAACAGGTTCTGGAGAACCAGTAGCGGAAATTTTGAGTAGTTCGGAGAACCGGCAAATACCATCTCTGGCTGGCCCCAGAGTGGGGTGGGAATGGAGATTTTGCAATATCCTTCCCCCAGGAGTGGGGAGGGCATGGGGATTTTGCAGTATTCTTCCCCTGGAGTGGGCTGGGAATGGAGATTTTGCAATATCCTTCCCCCAGGAGTGGGGAGGGAAAGGGGATTTTGCAGTATTCTTCCCCTGGAGTGGGGTGGGAATGGAGATTTTGCAATATCCTTCACCCAGGAGTGGGGAGGGAAAGGGGATTTTGCAGTATCCTTCCCCTGGAGTGGGGTGGGAATGGAGATTTTGCAATATCCTTCCCCCAGGAGTGGGGAGGGAAAGGGGATTTTGCAGTATTCTTCTCCTGGAGTGGGCTGGGAATGGAGATTTTGCAATATCCTTCCCCCAGGAGTGGGGAGGGAAAGGGGATTTTGCAGTATTCTTCTCCTGGAGTGGGCTGGGAATGGAGATTTTGCAATATCCTTCCCCCAGGAGTGGGGAGGGAAAGGGGATTTTGCAGTATCCTTCCCCTGGAGTGGGGTGGGAATGGAGATTTTGCAATATCCTTCCCCCAGGAGTGGGGAGGGAAAGGGGATTTTGCAGTATCCTTCCCCTGGAGTGGGGTGGGAATGGAGATTTTGCAATATCCTTCCCCCAGGAGTGGGGAGGGAAAGGGGATTTTGCAGTATTCTTCCCCTGGAGTGGGCTGGGAATGGAGATTTTGCAATATCCTTCCCCCAGGAGTGGGGAGGGAAAGGGGATTTTGCAGTATCCTTCCCCTACCATGCCCGCCAAGCCACACCCATCAAGCCACGCCCATGCCCAGTGCTGGAGCATTCACAGCTTCTGGAAGCAAGTTGTTCCACTGATTAATTGTTCTCACTGTCAGGAAATTTCACTTTAGTTCTAAGTTGCTTCATTATTTGTGGTGTGGCCTATATAAAAGGGATGCATTTCTCTTCCTCCCACAAGTGTCTTCAAACAACAATAATATCCCATTAAAATGATAATCTCAAGCAGCAGTAAAAGCCAAGAAACTACAAACAGCAGAGCCAGCAAGTTGAGCATCTGTTAAACAAAGCCATAGCGACTTCGGTAGCTATTAAAAGCAGAGGATAATAGGTTGGTCTTCACCTGGGACCTCAGGGGAAACCAGCAGGTGCTATGTACACCTGCCAATGGAGACCTTTCTGTAATTTGGGCATTTGGTCGGACGCTTCTCAACACAACACTCAAGTTCTTGTGTTACATCACAAGAGAGCAGTCTTGTAATGTAGATAGTCCACTAACAGGTCACCCTTGAAAAGAGCAGAGTTTGACTTCAACCCAGAAATAACTACAAGCTAGTAAGATCTTCTACTTTTGGGAACGATACAATCATGGAAGAAGGCAATATTTATGGTTACCTGATTGAGCATCAGGAAGAGTCTCCAACATGTATTCAGAGTCATGGTCAGTTTGCCATATGAAAGTAGGTTTTTTTAGTTTAAAAAAAAGTGTGGTCCTTCCTTCCTTCCTTCCTTCCTTCCTTCCTTCCTTCCTTCCTTCCTTCCTTCCTTCCTTCCTTCTTCCTTCTTTCCCTCCCTCCCCCTCCCTCTCTCTTTCCCTTCCCTCCCTCCCTCCTTCCCTTCCTTCCCTCCCTCCCTTCTTTCCCTCCCTCCCTTCCTTGCTGCCTTCCTTCCTTCCTTCCTTCTTTCCCTCCCTCCCTCCCTTTCTTTCTTCCTTCCTTTTCCTCCCTCTCTCTTCTTCCTTCCTTCCTCCTTCCTCTTTCCTTCTTTCCATTCATCTCTTCTCCTCCCTCCTCTTCCTTCTATCCATCCACGCATCCATCCATCTGAGGAAAGATGCCACATGCCACCAGCCAAAGCTAATGAAAAGGCTTAGCTTCAATACATTTCTTTGATATACCTTTCAATATTGCTAGATTGAAACATTCAAATGTCTCACCCTGCATATGATTCAAGAACCCATCATAGTACCATGTTAGTATTTTAGATAAGTTCTAGGCAGCTTTCATCAGCAAACATCATCATCGTCATCATCATCATCTCCTTTTAATGGAGACTCCACCCCGCAAGTCGCCAACTGAACGGAGCTGAGTGTTTACTGGCCGGATGCCCTTCCTGTCGCCAATGCGGAGTTATATTCAGCAGATATATTCTCATCGTGCCGAGAGAGAAACACCTCTGCCTCTATCTAGGATCGAACTCACAGCCTCCTGATTGCGAGGCGAGAGCTCCACCTCTTGGCCACCGCGCCAGTCTTTCATTGGGCAAACATGGTTCAGTGGAATTGGGTAATCAGAAAACATAATGTGTGTCTTAACCCGAAGTTCCTGACTCATGAATTTATACGAGGATTTTGCATAGTTAACGAGAGATCTATCAAGTGCCTTTCCTGACTGTAAATAGGGATGTGGTGGCTCAGTGGCTGAGACGCTAAGCTTGTCGATTGAAAGGTCAGCAGTTCAGCAGTTCGAATCCCTAGTGCTGTGTAATGTGGAGAGCTCCCGTTCCTTGTCCCAGCTTCTGCCAACCTAGCAGTTCGAAAGCACATAAAAATATGCAAGTAGAACAAATAGGGACCACCTTTGGTGAGAAAGGAACAGTGTTTCGTGCACATTTGGCGTTTAGTCATGCCGGCTACATGACCACGGAGACATCTTCAGACAGTGCTGGCTATTCAGCTTTGAAAGGGAGATGAGCACCACCCCCTAGAGTCGGGAACGACTAGCGTACGTGTGCGTGGGAACCTTTATCTTTATATTATATTCTCCAAATGCAAATACAGGGCCCTTTCAAATTTTATAAATGCAAGGTGAATCAGCTATCTTACAATGAACCATATATCATGGGGCTACTTCTAATCACATTATTATTGATCTTAAAAGAATTTTCCAAGCGGGTCAGTGATATTGCAGTTGTCTGCGTGTGTGTGTGTGAGACGAATTGGAAAGACAATTAAGGCTCCGCCAAGTATTTCTCCCAGTAGAAATATTGTGCAGGCATCTACAGAGAGTTTTGAAGCGGCTACACAAACCTTCCAGAGAATGTGCGACCACTTTAACAAGTGGAGGATAAATGCTTTGTTCACACCAGAGATTTTTTCTGAAGAACCTGTTCCCATTTCTTCCCTCCGTTTTAGCAAACATCTGACGCTAGGTGTACAGTTGAGGAAATAAATATTGCAGGCAAGTCAGGAAGATGGGAAACAACCATAATAATAATAATAATAATAATAATAATAATAATAATAATAATAATAATAATAAGAAGAAGAAGAAGAAGAAGAAGAACAACAACAACAACAACAACAACAACAACAACAACAACAACATCTTAACCACAGATAATTCTGATATTTTGAGTAACATGGGCTCCCTCCCTCGTCTATATTTTAGCCAGCGATGACTCGTAATGATAAAAAATAGAAAGAAAAAAATTGATGTTCAGGAGGATGTAATTGGTTCCTTAGGAACAACATAAGAAATGCAAGGAGAGACGGAGGATTAAAAATTAAAGGCAGGAGCTGGACTCACCCCAGATAGGAAATGAATGAAAAAGAATCCATTAAATACCTGGAGTATTTAGAGGGCAAATGAAGAGATAATAGACTCACAAAGCTGGACAATAATGGAAGTCCACAAAGAGAACCATTTAGTGGATGCCAGAAGGGGTTAGGCATAAACAAACAACTTCAACACCAGCCTTAGAGCAGGTCACAATTTTGCTTTGCTCTCCATAAAAAAAGGGAGGAATTGAATAAACAGCTTCTCCTCGTTTCAACCAGGAAGTAGAGTGAAATTCTTCATCAGTTCCTCCTCATGAGATCTTCTCTAAGGATTTAATGGAAACTACAGAGCATTCGGAGCGGACAAATGGTAAATTAAGGGGACGTAGTGGCTCAGTGGCTAAGAGGCTGAGCTCGTTGATCAGAAAGGTTGGCAGTTTGGCGGTTCAAATCCCTAGTGTCATGTAATGGAGTGAGCTCCATTCCCATTACTTGTCTCAGCTTCTGCCAACCTAGCAGTTCGAAAGCACATAAAAAAATGCAAGTAGAAAAATAGGGACCACCATTGGTGGGAAGGTAACAGTGTTCCGTGCATCTTTGGTATTTAGTCATACCGGTCACATGACCATGGAGACGTCTTTGGACAGCGCTGGCTCTTCGCTTTGAAACAGAGATGAGCACTGCCCCCTAGAGTCGGGAACGACTAGTACACATGTGTGGGGGAACCTTTACCTTTACCAACAGAGCATTTGAGGCAGGAAACATGGGGACTTCGTACCACCCTTTCATGAATGTTTCAGCAAAACTGTCCTCTTCTTTGAAATTATATCTGAAAGCAATTTAGAATAGAATAGAATAGAATAGAATAGAATAGAATAGAATAGAATAGAATAGAATAGAATAGAATTTTTTATTGGCCAACTGTGATTGGACACACAAGGAATTTGTCTTGTGCATATGCTCTCAGTGTACATAAAAGACAAGACACATTCGTCAAGAATCATAAGGTACAACACTTAATGATAGTCGTAGGGTAAAACTAAGCAATCAAATCATACTAGGAAGCAATCAATATAAATCGTAAGGCTACCAACAACAAGGTTACAGTCATACAGTCATAAGTGGGAGGAGATGGGTGATAGGAACGATGAGAAGATTAATAGTAATTTCTTTTTCATCAAACCGAACTGGAAGAAGAGGGGGAAAAGGCAGGAACAACGATCAACTAGGACTATTTATAATTTTCAAGGGAAAAATTTCAGTCCCATCCTACCTGGCCCCTCAAACAATGCATTGCTCTGAAACTCCAGAATCCCTGTTTCGGTTTGGCTATCTCCAATTTATGGAGCCTTTCCCTTATAGCACAGTTTGGTGCACCCAAACTGTGCTATATATTTTACAGCATAAATATACCTCAACCAATCCTCCATCAATGCGTGTCATAGAATCGTTGGGCTGGAGGGGACCTCAGCGGTCTTCTAGTCCTGTCCAAGTCAACACAAGTAAAAGTAGCAAAAACAGCAAAATCCATTAGGGTTCTACCAAAAATATTTTTTGCCAAACTGTGGAGTGTAATGGCTAGGTTTCAATGTTTAGTTATGGGAACAGAAAACATGGCTACTGGATCCTCTACTGGAGCAGTGGAGGAATAATCCTGTATTAAAAGTTAACACTCTTTCTTTTTTTCAGAGCTCACCTCAATGCTGAAGCAAAACCCATAACAGAACTTAGAATAACTTTATTGTCACTTGGAATGTACACAAATTGGCATATGTTAGAATGAAATTTCATTGCATACAGCTCTCACCAGAGATGGTATTCAGCTGGTTCAGGAGAACTGGTAGCAGAGATTGTGAGTGGCTGTTTCCCACCCACCCTGGCAGTATGCCGTCCTATTTAGGCACATTTTTAAGGCCCGGTGTATGCGTGGAAGGTGTGTGGTAGGTTTCAACATTTTTTACCACCGGTTCTGTGGGTGTGGCTTGGTGGACATGGCAGGGGAAGGATATTTTTTATTTTATTTTATAAAATATTTATATATTTTATGTACACTGAGAGCCTATGCACCAAGACAAATTCCTTGTGTGTCCAATCACACTTGGCCAATAAAAATTCTATTCTATTCTATTCTATTCTATACTGTAAAATCTCCATTCCCTTCAGCTGGGACTCGGGAGGCAGAGAAAAGATGGGGGCGGGGCCAGTCAGAATTTTTACTACCGGTTATCCGAACTACTCAACATTTCCTCTACCAGTTCTCCAGAACTGGTCAGAACCTGCTGAATACCACCTCTGGCATGCGGGGTGAACCAGTGGTAACAAAATGTGAAGCCCACTGTTGATCACGACCTCCAAAAATGCAGTCTACATCCTGTCCACATTACAATTAACTGAGGGAGAAGCTCAGACTCAGCTGAGATGATCTTGTCCGTGCATATATTACTCAGACTTTCCCTGCCCATGGAAATACGTCTCCTTTCTTCTTATCATGCAGCTCCATTCTTGGCTTGATGGCTACTTATTGCAGTTTTTAGGGCTTCCTTTATCCCTTTTCTCTTCATTCTCTTAGTGCAAATTGTTTCAAGGAGAAAGGGAAGGGGGGGAAATCGTGCTAGGAATCCCAACATAGCAGAAGATGAAAATGAGTTCTTCTGAAGAGAATTGGGTCAGGATTAGGTTTCTGGCTTCTTGGTTTCTTGAACCTTCCGGAAGAACTTAGTTTGAGAGCCTTGCTAAAAAAAAAAGGGGGGGGTTATAAAAGGTGAGCTGAGGAACAATTTTGAAGCAGAAACAAATTAACCAATTATAATAACATGCTCCAGCTACATCTTGTCCTTTAAACTGTGGGAGGCCCTCAACGGAGGAGGGGACTTCATGTTTAATGTAGAGTTTTCTGTGGTAATTTGCCAGTTACATTCCAGCTCTCTGCTTGTTGTATCTTCTGAGTTTTGCGTGTGTATCAGAGCTGGTATTCAGCGAGTTCAGACCGGTTCACCCACCCTGGCTCTTTGCCATCCGATTTAGGCACAGTTTTGACACCGGGTGCACGCACGGAAGGCCGGGCACAAGGAGGGGAGGCGCACGCTCACATTTGCGAACCAGTAGGGAAGGTGGGACGCGATGGCTCAGGGGCTAGGACGTTGAGCTTGTCGATCGAAAGGTCGGCAGCTCAGTGGTTCGAATCCCTAGTGCTGCTGTGTAACAGGGTGAGCTCCCGTTACTTGTCCCAGCTTCTGCCAACCTAGCAGTTTCGAAAGCACCTAAAAATGCAAGTAGAACAAATAGGGACCACCTTTGGTGGGAAGGGAACAGCGTTCTGTGCATCTTTGGTGTTGAGTCATGCCGGCCACATGATCACGGAGACGTCTTCGGACAGCGCTGGCTCTTCGGCTTTGAAACGGAGATGAGCATCGCCCCCTAGAGTCGGCAACGACTAGCACGTATGTGCGAGGGGAACCTTTACCTTTACCTTTAGGGAAGGTGTGTAATACTGGTGTGTGTGTGTATGTTGTGTGTGTGTGTGTGTGTATGTGTGTGTGTGTGTTTTCATGGAGTTTACTAGCCACGTTTTCCCTCTCTTCTCTTTTACCAAGGAATCAGATCCCCCTTTAATTTGGTTTGCTTGTTTGGCTTGTTCACTTTTCTGTCGCCTTTAAAAAATTAATGGCCTTTCCCCCCTCAAGTTGAGGCTGATTCTCTTTGATTCTGTTTAACATTTAAAGATGTGACGGGTTCTGCCTCAAGTTGCGCCCTCCCTCCCCCCTCCATATGTAAAATATTTTATAGAGTCATTTCAGGGTAGGGGAATAAAGCCAGGAAATTTAATCACTGTCCTTTCGCTTTTTTTTTCCAGCAACGTCTGTATCTGAGGAATATTTATTTATCTAATTTTCCTCTCCTTGACGTTCTTTTACATTGATCTGTCTGCGGTCATTAGCTTCATTTCACTGCTGTTCATGATTGTACAATCACGATTCTGTTGATTTATTTTTATGGTCTCTTTTTTTGAGAGGGAGCCAATTGTTGTTTGGAGACGAGGAAGAAACCACGAGCTTCAACTCTGAAAGGGTGATGTCTCAAAAGAGGACTGGCAAATATAAGGATCCCAGTACAGGTATTGGATGGATCTGGAATAAAGAGAAACATAGAATCTGGAAAAAAATGAAAAGGTACCAACAGAGGAAGAGATAATCAAGAAAATTCTGGATTGTGCGGAGATGGATAAATTAATGAAAGAAATAAAAGAAAAGGAAGTGTTGTGGTCCGCCAGCAGCCTGAGAAGCTGGCAATGGAGTCAGACAACGATGAGGCTGAGGAAGGACATGGGCCAGTCCTGGAGGCTGGGGAAGGCCGGGATGAGGACTCTGCGTCGAAGGCAGAGGTGGGGCCAGGGCCATCGGGGAGTGAGGTGCGGACTCCAGAGCCTCCAGAGGCTGATAGTAGTGAGGCAGAGGAACAGGAGGAGCCTGTTCCTAATGCACGCATGAGAAGAGCTGCCAGAAGGCAAGAGCAGCTCAAGCAAAGAGGATGATTCAGGAGTAGGGCCAAGAGATGATTGGCCCCTCCCATAAGGCTTAAAAGACCAGCAACGGCGTTTGGACTCTTTGCTGGAAAACAACGTTGATAGCTTTGTCTTGTTGCATTTGTTTCATATCGGTGTCTTCTGAACTTTTGCCAAGAAAGGCCTTTGGCAGTTTGCCTAATTGGACCAAGGTTGGTGATAGGACTGAGGAATTGTGTTGGGAGGAATTTGATTTAATTTAGTTGAAGTATGCTGAGAATGAGTTAATTTTCAGCTGTTCGAATAAAATTTGTTTGTTTTTACATTGACTGAGTTTCCTACTACCTACTTGGGTCTGGGTCACAATAGGAAGAGACAGAATACTATCAAGTATGGACTAAGTGGTACGATTGGTTAGAGAATAGGAAAAGTAAATATGAATAAATGATGGAGAAGAGAATCCTTCCATTCCCTGCCATCCACTCAGAGCTGAAGAAGCTCCTTGGATGAGAAGCAAAACATCTTTCAAAGAAAAAAAAAATAAGGAAGTACAGTTGCCTCCTGAAAAAGCACCTTTGGGGGTATTCATCATATGATTTAGCCTCCAGGCCTTTTACCATCTTTGTTGGTCTTCTCTGCATTCTTTCTGGGGTGTCAACATCTTTTTTGTATTATGGATACAAAAACAGATTCTTTATTCTTTGATCCTTTATCCGTGGGGTTTCTGCCAGCAGCACAAATACGATTTTGTTGTTAGTTGCGAAGTCGTGTCCGACCCATCGCAACCCCATGGACAACGTTCCTCCAGGCTTTCCTGTTCTCCACCATCCTCTGGAGTCCATTGAAGCTCACGCCGACTGCTTCAGTGACTCCATCCAGCCACCTCATTCTCTGTCATCCCCTTCTTCTTTTGCCCTCCATCGTTCCCAGCATTAGGCTCTTCTCCAGGGAGTCCTTCTTCTCATTAGGTGGCCAAAGGATTTCAGTTTCCTCTTCAGGATCTGGCCTTCTAAAGAGCAGTCAGGGTTGATTTCCTTTAGGACTGACCGGTTGGATCGCCTTGCAGTCCAAATACGACTACTACTACTTATATTGGTGATGAAAAAAGAGAAGGAGAAGAAGATGAATGTCTATCATGAATGGCCCAGAGAAGAATCTCATGTGGAAACATCGAAGCCCGTTACAATGACCAAAAACAAAACTCTATCACAGCACTTTGCAAAACTCTTGGAAGGCCTACTAAAAGTCAATAATAGAAAACTGGATGGATCTATGGTATCTCTTCATACAAAGCTGCTTCTTCTGTTCTCATTAAAAATTGAAAGTACACCAGAGAAAGAACAGATGAAGATTTAACCGTACACCATAGACCAGGAAGTGACAGATAGCTACTAGATTCCCATCCTGTGGGGAACTTTACTGGTTTAAAAGTAGAGGATTGAAAGCTGTCCTTCTCACAAAATAGGGGTGTGCAATTTTAGAATTCTTTATTGGCCAAGTGTGATTGGAAACACAAGGAATTTGTCTTTATTGGCCAAGTGTGATTGGGCACACAAAAAATTTGTCTTTGGTACATATGCTCTCTGTACATAAGGAGAATAAAATACGTTCATCGAGGATAAAAAGATACAACACTTAATGATAGTCATAGGGTACAAATAAGCAATCAAATCATCCTAGGAAACAATCAATATAAATCATAAGAATAAAAGCAACAAAGTTACAGTCATACATCATTAGTGGAAGGAGATGGGTGATGGGAACGATGAGAAGATTAATAGTAATGCACACTTAGTGAATAGTTTGACAGCGTTGAGGGAATTATTTGTTTAGCAGGGTGATGGCATGCGAAAAACGGTCCTTATGTTTAGTTGTTCTGGGGTGCAGTGCTCTATAGCATCGTTTTTGAGGTTAGGTGTTGAAACAATTTATGACCAGGATGCGAAGGGTCTGTAAATATTTTCACAGCCTTCTTTTTGACTCGTGCAGTATACAGGTCCTCAATGGAAGGTAGATTGGTTTTTTCTGCAGTTCTAATGATCCTCTGAAGTCTGTGTCTGTCTTGTTGGGTTGCAGAACCAAGACAGCCAGTTATGGAGGTGCAGATGACAGACTCAATCATTCCTCTGTGGAACTGTATCTCCATTTTAATTTTTTGTTAATTTTTATTATTTGTATTTTTGGGGTGGATCACAGACTACTTTAAGATTTTGCAAAAGGATGAAGGCCACATCACATATCAGAATGAGATTATATTTGGGGGGGGGGGGAAAGGACTCATTGAAGGCTTATCCCACACTTCTGAAATTACCGATAGAAGAGAATATTTGTAGCTCAGGTTGAACTGTAAGGTCCTTAGTGCTCACTGTGCTTGGTGGTTTTCTTGTAGATGTTTCATGACCCAACTAGGTAACATTATCAGTGCTAGAAGGGACTGGGGTTGGTGGAGAAGAGGAGGAGGAGGAAGAGGAGGAGGAGGAGACTGAGGGGCCCTTGGTGCTCTCTGTGCTTGGCGATTTACTTGTAGACATTTAATGACCCAACTAGGTAACATCATTCATGCTATGGCTGATGAAGTACTGATGAAGTTACCAAGATGGAAAAATGAAACATCTGCAAGAAGACTGCCAAACTCGGAAAGCCGTAAGGAGCCCCACTTTTGTCCCGCTCAAAATGTTAGCAGAACTCACCATCCATTCTCAGCAGTGGTGATCAAAGGAGTTTTGGGGGCCCAGGAAAGGAGTTTGGCCCCACAGTTTATCCAGCCCCAGATGTAAGGGGAAAGCATATTGTACAATCTCTCTAAAAATAGAACAGCTTCTTTTCACTAAGTGGGGAGGGGAGGGAAATAGGATAGACGCCTGATGTCCTTATCTCGTTTCAAGAGGCACTGTTATTATTTTCTCTTAAAGCAAACAGTGTAATAGCAAGCTTCCTTAATGCCAGGTTCTGCTGCCAGGTTTGTTTATGTGGTTTTATTTTAAGCTTTCCTTCACCTTGCTAGATATTGTAATTAAAATGGGGCTATATATTTGAATACCTTGTTGACAGCCCTTTCCCCACCATTGCTGAAAGACCCTTATTCTAATTAAATAGGCATTGCAGCACGGCTGAATATTGACAGTTTTGAAAAATGCCAATATTTCCCCTTCAATTCCTGTAAACAGAATTACAGGTTATTAATAAATAGCAACATGTCCATCATGGTGATGGAAAATTTTGGGGGAATGGAGAGACAGACTGTCTGGATATCTAAGTGTTCCTTTAAAAAAAAAGAAAAAGAAAATCTCTACTTTGTCCAGAGAAATATATTTTACTAACCTGCAAGTTAGTAATGCAAGGTGTGTATGTGAGAGAGGGGTGGGAAACAAAAAACTTTGGGGGACAAGCCCATAATTTGCTCTTCTTTGTAAGCATCAAAAGAGGTAATTGCAAGGCAAAGAGTAAATGTGCCCCAAATAGCCTTCTCAAAATTCTCTACTTAGAGAAGTTGGGTGGATTATTTCTTTCCGTTTCCACTTGAGAAATTTCCCCTAGGACAGGGGTCTGCAACCTTAAACACTCAAAGAGCCACTTGGACCCGTTTCCCACAGAAAATACCAGGAGCCACAAAACTCTTCCCGTGCCTGACTATTTCTTGAGCGGCCACAAAACTAGCCTATGTAGTTGAATTAAGCGTTCTGTTTTCTTCTGAAACTTTACTTTTCTTGGATTTATCCATGGTTGGCCTACCGGGGGTTGAAAAGTGCAATAAATTGTGTGCCGGCAGGTGTCGCACATTGGCGGTTGTGACGTATATTTTGAATGACAGGGAACTGCATCAGAGGGGTGAAAGAGCCACATGTGGCTCCAGAGCCTCAGGTTGCTGACTCCTGCCCTAGGAAACCAGATGATCTGCAAACCGCTGGAAACAAGGTGGCACAAAAAAAAGACAGGGCATTTTTTTTCCCCTGCACCCCAAGAAGTGTCAGGTAAAATGATACCACCTTGTTGTTTTGCTAGCTGATCCATGATCATTTGTTATGCTTTTTTTCTGATCTTGATTTAGAAGTGGCTTCTTGTCCGCGATATATGCACTAAACTGTTTGATGTTGTAGTTCTTTTCTGGTATGTGATCTGCGTGAAGTACGTTGTGTTGGTCTTGTAATGGTGCAGGCAGGCCAAATTGCAGTAATGTTTTATTGATCACGGCTCCTCAAGAATAATCAAAGCCTTGTTGAAAATGTCCAGACCAAACGTAATTTCTAATGTTGGATTTTTCCCCTCACCAGAGGGAGCCCCCTTGTGGAGTACTGTGAAGCTGTTACCATAGAAACTCCACTGTTCTGTACAGTAGAAGCCATTTTAAGGCAGTCCAATAGAAGCCATTTTAAGGCACAAAAGGCTGTATCTTAACAGAACACACACCCCGAGGGATGTTAGGGGTGTCTTACCCCCACAGTATTTCTTTCTAGAGAGTAAGTCATCTATGTACCAAGCTTGGTTGAAATCACTCAAGGCGTTCTAGAGTTATGCTGGAACATACATATGCACACACACACAGCCATTTTTATATACATAGAAGATTGTTGGTTTGAAGAAAGTTTGAAGCTCCATGGAACAGAAGAGGATACATCTATTCTGGAGAAGTATGTCAGAAAGAAGGAATTGGCTTCACAGGATTGGCTTCACCCTCTTCAGATGACTTCTGGTGGAGATTGAACCACGGAATGGTAACAAGTTTTCCCAGCCAGAGAAAACCCAGCTGTCAAACTGGCTAAGAGAAGGAAATTGCTGGCCAGGATCTTGAAGCTTTTTTCTTCGTAGAAGATCAAAAGTGTTGGGGAAAATTGGCTGGCACACATATGTGAGTGAGCATGGATGGAAACATGGCTTGGATTAGGTGGGAATTATGTAAATTCATCCTGAGGACATTTCTTCTCAGGCATTTGCTGTTTCCTCCTTTGAGATCCTGTCTTGCAAATAGTTTCTTGAAGTAGGAGGGGAGCATTGGCAGCGGGTAAGCAAACATAGAAAGTTGGCTAACATACATACATACATTTATGTATTTGGCTTCAGTATCTTTGTTTTTCCCGAACTGAGCCAAGAACTATAGGAGATTAAATTTACTAAAAATAGTCATTAGAAACCAATAATAATTTTTAATGCATACTTTTAATTAGCCAATGTGTTAAAACTAATTTGGTCAAGCTTTATGGAGGGCATGGGGTTAATTCCTGGGCCAATGTGTGTTTGTTAATTCTTTACACTTTACACTGATGAAATGGATAGAAGGAACAGACCTTTAATAAAGCATCTTTCGCGCCATATGGCTGAGAAAAGCAATATACCTGCAAAACATAATCAAGATTTATCTCCAAGATGGCCGTTAATCTTACAAATGGAGAAATAGAACATTTTGTGACCACAAGCAGGTGGTTACAACATCAGGCTCTGCAGGAATTTGAAAGGCCGCAAAAAAGAAAAGAAAAGAAAAAAGTTTAAAAGAGAAAACTCTTAATTCTTTGAAAACCTCCCAGACTGTAGCAATGTATGTCTATAGGAAGAGGCGAGTGTTTTTGAAGAATAAATGGGACAATTAATTTATTACAAGTAAAGCTTTCCTAAGGGCTCAGTGGCTAAGACGATGTGCTTGTTGATCAAAAGGTCGGCAGTTCAGTGGTTCGAGTCCCTAGTGCCGCATAATGGGGTGAGCTCCCGTTCCTTGTCCCAGCTTCTGCCAACCTAGCAGTTCGAAAGCAGATAAAAAATGCAAGTAGAAAAAATAGGGACCACCTTTGGTGGGAAGAGAACAGTGTTCTGTGCGCCTTTGGCATTTAGTCGTGCCGGCCACATGACCACGGAGACATCTTCTGACAGCGCTGGCTCTTCGACTTTGAAATGGAGATGAGCACTGCCCCCCAAGAGTCAGGAACAACTAGCACGTATGTGGGAGGGGAACCTTTACCTTTACCTTTTAAAGCTTTCCATGGGCTAGTGTCTCAGTCATCAGTGTATTCGGAACTGTAAGGCTTTGTCAAGGCTGAATTGAGAGAAATTGAAATCGGAAAGGTTGGTGCTACCAAGAGTGATAATCTTTTAAGTGGTCTGTTCACACAGGTGATTTGCTGGGTGATGATAGAGAGATAGAGGTAGAGAGAGATAGAAAGATAGGGAGAGATAGAGACGCAGAGAATAATAAGGGAGAGAGAGAGAAACAGCGTGGGAAAGATAGATACAGAGAAACAGCGATAGACAGAAAGATAGAGAGACAGGGAGCGTGTGAGAGCAAGATATGATAGAGGGAGAGAGACAGAAAGAGAGGTGGAGAGATAAACAGACAGTCAGGGGAAACAGAAAGTGTTTGAACAACAATCAACTTCAAACAAACAATTGCTAATTATTGTCTGTCTCTGGTAGTTCTAGAGTTAACATCGATGCTTTGTGGCTGTAACTATGATATTTCTGCAAAGAGTCTGAGAGCGTAGAAGCTATTAATAGATTAAGCAGATACTAGTGTACAATAATATTATGGAACCAGGACATCTTCAGTTGGGTTTAAGAGGAAGGAAGGTGGGGGGAAAACCCAAGCCAACATTCATAGAGAGGTTTCAAATGTGTTCCAGAAGTTCTCCTTTTTCTTCCCTTCCCTTCCCTTCTCACCCCATCCTCTCTCCTCTCCTCCCTTCCCCTCTCTCTCCTCTCCTCTCCTTTCCTCTCCCCTCCTCTGTCCTCTCCTCTCCTCTCCTCTCTCTCCCTTCCCCTTTCCCTTCCCCTCCCCTCCCCTCTCCTGTCTCTTCTCTCCTGTCTCTCCTCTCCTTTCCTCTCCTCTCCTCTCTCCTCTCCTCCTTTATTTTAATGTCAAAAAAACAACAACACTGCCCCACCCTTTAGAACAAAGTCTCTCCTAACTTGGCATTAGCCGAACAATTATATGCCTTACACAACGCTGTTCAAAGGTTAATAGTCCTTCTGGCGAGGAGAAAAAAGTAAAAAAACAACAATACCCAACCAATATATCAAGACAAAATAGACTGTCTATCCCCAAAGTATTTGGAAGAACAGATTTATAATTCCAAGCAGCAGTTTATCAAAACATTCCATGATAAAGTTTATTCAGCTTTTTTTTTTTTTAAAAAAAGAAAACTCCAAGTTTCTCTGAATCAAGTTCATGTTTTCCTTGCATTCTCACATATATATCGATATGTCATTTGGAACTTATTGAAATATATATCACAAACGTCAGCAATGTCAACGTTCCAGAAAACCCCCTCCTGCAGAAAAGACTCCGAGGCAAACATCTTTCAAAGTTCTTTTAACTAGCATAGGTAAACTGGCACAGCTGGATAAACTCCAAATCTGGAGATCTGGGTTTTTTCCTCAGTAGTACAAAACCCCAGACCGCCCACCACCCCCTTGACTCCTCTGCCGATCATGTGCTCCAATCACCAACCGTCCCATCTCGAGGCATCACTCCGACTACTCCTTCTCCAGATGCAGTCTTGGCCTGACTTTGACCGGCAGGAAGAATGTTATTATGTCTAATGGCCCCTTGTACCAAACCTCCCCCCTTCTCCTACTTTCCCACACAGGAGAAAGTGACAGCTTCGTCCTAGTATGGCTTCCAAAGCTGACAAGCAGGCAGGTTCAAAATGCCTTTTCCATGATAAGTTTATCTTCAGAAACAGGCCGGCCATAAACTGGCAACTTCAGAAAAGAAACTTTTGGTCGCAAAGTTTGTTTGATGTTAGTAGATAATAAGATTGGAGAAACAGCAGTCACCCTCCCCAATATGATATTTTGGAAAAGAACACATCTGGCTCTCTCGTGGGCGACTGTGAATCTCACATTAATTTACTAATAGACCAGTGAGATTTTTCTAACCAAATTGCTTGCTCTATTTATACATACTGATGTTAGCACTGCGGTTTCATCCACATTATTTGTGGATTTAGTCTTCTGTTACCCCTTGCTACCTTATTCAGTTGGTGGCACTGCAGATTTCATTGACGCTACTCTTTCAGCCAAAATAATGGACTGAGTTAGGATCATCTGCTACTTCTCCTTAACTTCTCTCCAGTCTGATTAGAAGCAGTTATAAGCACTGAATGGTTGGAGCAACCTCATCTAGGCCACTTCTGGGAGTTGGTCCACCCATCTGAAAGTTGTCCAGGTGGACAAACACTGCCTTGAGGCATTGGTCAAATCAAATTGACTCAGTGACTTTTAGCAACCATAGAGCCTTTTTCTCTAGAGAATTCAGACCCTGGGGAAATATGGGAGTTTACCTCCACATCTCTTAAAACTACCCAATGCTGCCTTGAAGCATTGGTTACATCAACCTAACGAAACATTGGTTACAACCATAGAGCCTTTCTAGAGAAGCCAGACTCTGGGTAATTATGGGAGTTGAAGTCCACACCTCTTAAAGTCACCCAGGTTAAGAACCCCTGCCTTGATACATTGGTTACATCAATCCAATGAAACATTGGTTACATCAACCCAATGAAGGATTGTTTACAACCATAGAGCCTGTTCTCTAGAGAAGCCAGTCCCTGGGGTATTATGGGAGTTGAAGTCCACTCATCTGAAAGCTGCCAAAGTTGAGAAACACTGCTCTAGGTCCTGTTTTCTCAGAACATTGTTGAAAATGTCATGGGGAGGGGGCGTCTATCAGACTGCATGAATACAGTAGGCGTCAATTACCCAATGTCAGACTGCCTGACAGTCAGTAAGGATTGATGGTAGGGTGTAATATAAGCCAGTAGGATAGAAGCAAACACCTCATGGACCAGAATTAACTGCTAGTTGGATGAGCTTCAGCTAATATTAAAATAGGTTATAGATTCCGCTTCCATGGGTCTGTAGGAATGAAGGTTCCTGGGTGCTCAATTAAATTGATATCACCATGTATAATTTAATCTGGTAGATATTTGGCTGATTTTTTTTTCCCTCAGCAATTTGGGGAATTCAGCTTGGGGCCTTCAACTTTCTCCTCTCTCCTTTTAAATGAAAACTTCATTTTTATAGAGTTGGAAGGGACCTTGGAGGTCTTCTAGTCCAACCTCCTGAATAAGCAAGAGACCCTATACCATTCCAGATTCTTTAAAAACCTCCAGTTGTTTTTCCCACAAAGCTAATCTCCCTGTTTCTCTCTCTCTCTCTCTCTCTCTGTGTGTATGTGTGTGTGTCTGTCTCTCTCTCTGTGTGTCTCTCTGTCTGTCTGTTTCTCTCTGTGTGTGTCTCTCTCTCTCTCTCTGTCTCTCTCTGTCTGTCTGTCATTCTGTCTCTCTCTGTGTGTCTCTCTCTCTCTCTCTCTGTCTGTCTCTGTCTGTCTGTCTCTCTCTCTCTGTCTCTCTCTGTCTCTGTCTCTCTGTCTCTCTCTCTCTTTCTCTCTTTCTCTTTCTCTCTCTCTCTCTCTCTCTGTCTCTCTCTCTGTGTGTCTCTCTCCCTCACTCTTTCTTGTGTATGGTGATTCTGAAAACCAGCCATGAACTTTTTCCTCTCTTCTTAAAAAGGGGGAAAAGAGTAGATTAAGTTACTGCTGTCCATAAAGATGACTCTTTATGATTGCTCAGGCTAACACAGGGAAGGACAGAAATCTTTTCAGAGAAAATCTTTAAAGCTACAAATTTCCGTCTCTGCCATCTCATGCATTAAGAACAACAGGGTTGCTTGTATAATTTATTAAGGTGCAAGCATAATGGCCCAGAAAAATCATGACACAAGGAAAACAGGATCTACTTCATACTCTGTGGCTCCCGAGGACATGGACAGGTTGCTGGGGAGGTTACATGCAACTACATGTTTACTGGACCCGTGCCCTTCCTGGTTAGTGCTGGCTGCTCAGGAAGTGACACGAGGCTGGCTCCAGGGGATTATAAATGCTTCTTTGATGGAAGGGGTTTTCCCCGCCGCCTTGAAGGAGGCGGTGGTGAGACCTCTCCTCAAGAAGCCTTCCCTGGACCCAGCTATTTTGAGTAATTATCGTCCAGTCTCCAACCTTCGCTTTGTGGCGAAGGTTGTTGAGAGTGTGGTTGCATGGCAGCTCCCCCGGCACCTGGAGGAAACTGTCTATCTGGACCCGTTCCAGTCCGGCTTCCGACCCGGTTATAGCACGGAGACGGCTTTGGTCGCGTTGGTGGATGACCTCTGGAGGGCCAGGGACAGGGGTTGCTCCTCTGCCTTGGTCCTATTAGATCTCTCAGCGGCTTTCGATACCATCGACCATGGTATCCTGCTGCTACCGGTTGGAGGGATTGGGAGTGGGGGCACCGTTTATCGGTGGTTCTCCTCCTATCTCTCTGACCGGTCGCAGACGGTGTTGACAGGGGGCAGAGGTCGCCCCGAGGCGCCTCACTTGTGGGTGCCTCAGGGTCGATTCTCTCGCCCACCCTGTTCAACATCTATATGAAGCCGCTGGGTGAGGTCATCAGTGGTTTCGGGGTGAGTTATCATCTGTACGCTGATGATACTCAGCTGTACTTTTCCACCCCGGACCACCCCAACGAAGCGGTCGAAGTGCTGTCCCGGTGCCTGGAAGCTGTACGGGTCTGGATGGGGAGAAACAGACTCAAGCTCAATCCCTCCAAGACGGAGTGGCTGTGGATGCCGGCACCCCGGTACAGTCAGCTGCATCCGCAGCTGACTGTTGGGGGCGAGTTAGTGGCCCCAAAGGAGGCGGTTCGCAACTTGGGTGTCCTCCTGGACGGACGGCTGTCTTTTGATGAACACCTGGCGGCCGTCGCCAGGAGGGCCTTTTACCAGGTTCGCCTGGTTCGCCAGTTGCGCCCTTCCTTGATCGGGATGCCTTATGCACGGTCACCACGCCTGGTTACGTCTAGGCTGGATTATTGCAATGCTCTCTACATGGGGCTGCCTTGAGGTGCACCCGAGGCTGCAGTTAGTCCAGAATGCGGCTGCGCGAGTAGTAACGGGAGCCGCTCGTGGCTCCCACGTGACACCGCTGCTCCGTAGCTTGCACTGGCTTCCTGTGGTCTTCGGGTGCGCTTCAAGATTTTGGTAACTATCTTTAAAGCGCCCATGGCTTAGGACCCGGTACTTACGAGACCGCCTGCTGTTACCTTTTGCCTCCCACCGACCAGACGCTCACAGAGAGGGTCTCTCAGGGTGCCGCCCGCCAAACAGTGTCGGCTGGCGGCCCCAGGAGTAGGGCCTTCTGTGGGGGCAGTGACGCCTGGAATGAACTTCCCCGGTTCGCGCCAAGTGCCCGATCTTCGGACCTTCCGTCGTGAGCTCAAAACATATTTATTCATTAAAGCGGGACTGGCATAATTTAGTGATGTATTTTAATTGGGGTTTTAATATTTTTTAACTTTTTAATTTAAATTTTAATAATCGGCCTTTAAAATTTGCTCTTTTTAATTGTTGTTTTAAACTGTATATATCTTTGTTTTTACTTTATTGTACACCGCCCTGAGTCCTTCGGGAGAAGGGCGTATAAAATTTTAATACACAAGGAAAACAGGATCTACTTCATACTCGTGACTTTAAGAAAACCTTACAACCTGCAGATTTTCGATTACATTACATTTTTTCCCCCTGCTTCTGCAAATGTTATTCCAGATCCAGCACCACCAAATGCCACAAGCCCCATTCCAAGTGAACAGCGAAGCAATGTGGCTTGCTTGGTTTTGGTTTTACCCCAATCTTGGTCATTTCAGAGTCTTAAGTATTATTTATTTTATTTCCTTATTTCATAGGAGTATTAAATTGAAATCAGTGAGCCCAAGCTACATCTTGTGAATGATCTCATATCAGGGTTTGTTTGTTTTTTATGGTGCTTCCAAATATGGTAATACGAGACTTGAACTCCATGGTTCAAAGGAAAAAAAAATGTCTATACGTTTAAACTTTTCGGTATTTCTATGAAAATGCTGTTCAAGATCAGAATCATGCCAACAATGGCTTTCCCTATGTCGTTCTATGGAACTGAAAGTTGGACTTTGAAGAAGCTGTATGTTGTGACTCGTCCTCCCTCCTCTCCTCAGCCAGGCCCCTCCCGTCTCCAACTGGGCCTGTTATCAGACTCCGAGTCTGATAATGAAGATGAATGGCCTGTCATGCCTCCAGCCCCCGGCCCTGGCCCCATGCCCAGAGAGGATTCCAGGAGTGAACAAACAAGCCCGATAAACCTCACTCCTATGGCATGTGTTCCTTTGGCTCAGCCATCAGAGGAAGCCATCCAGGAATTGGCATTGCTCGGGCCTACTCCTTCTGACCCCTCCCTTTCCTGAACAGCAGAAGACAATTCAAAGTGGGAGGATCCTCGCTTACGGAGATCTGAGAGGCGACGCCAGCAGAAGGAAGGGAGGGGCAGGCCTGGATAAATGCTGAGTCATGGAGCCACACCCCACAGCCTATATAAAGGACCTGCTTTTGGCATTCCAATCTTGAGTCAAGCAAAGTCTCATCTAGTTTGCTGATATCGGACTCTATCGCTGAAGTCACAACTTGGACTCCTGCCTGCCCTGATAAACCTCGAAGGAATTTGGCAAGCTGCAGAGGCTTTGTTGCCACGTCTGTTACGGACTTCCTTCACCCGGTCATCGGAGGGGGAGGGGGACACAACACTGTACAGGAAGATTGTTGACGCTTTTAATTGTCGGTGTTGGAGAAACATCTGAGAATGCCATGGAAAGCCAAGAAAACAAATAAACAAATCCTCAAATAAATCAACTCGGAATTCCTACTGAGGCACAAATAACCAGGCTTCCAATAAATGAGAAGGTGTGTAGCTCAGGCTTGAAAGGAGGGCTCCTTGGGGCTGTCTGAGCTTGGTGGTTTTCTTGCAGACGTTTCATTACTAAAGTAAGTAACATCATCAGTGCTTGAAGTGAGAGGGGTTTGTGGAGAGGAAGAGGAAGGGGGAAAGAAGGAGGAGGAGAAGGAGGAGGAGGAGGAGGAGGAGGAGGAGGAGGAGGAGGAGGAGGAGGACTGTGGGGTCCCTGAGACTCTCTGAGCTTGGTGGTTTTCTTGCAGACATTTCATTACCAAAGTAGGTAACATCATCAGTGCACTAACTAGGCTTCCTATTATGCATTGTCTAAACCTCTTTAGAGAAGCTTGTAGCTTGAGAAAAGTTGGATGCAAAAGGAAGAGTTCAACCAGTAGCTACTGTAGATGGACGGTCTCTTTTTTATACGCAGTAATTCTTTTAAACATTACAAAGAAAAACAAAAAAGATATAGCAGATGCTTTTGTCATTGTTTGTTGCGATGTCATGGCTGACCCATTGTGACCCCATGGACAATGTTCCTCCAGGCCTTCCTGTCCTCTACTATCCCCTGGAGTCCATTTAAGCTCATGCCGACTGCTTCAATAACTCCATCCAGCCACCTCGTTCTCTGCTGTCCCTTTCTTCTTTTGCCCTCCATCGTTCCCAAGCATTAGACTCTTCTCCAGTGAGTCCTTCCTTCTCATTAGGTGGTCAAAGTATTTGAGTTTCCTCTTCAGGATCTGGCCTTCTAAAGAGCAGTCAGGGTTGATCTCCTCTAGGACTGACCAGTTTGATCGCCTTGCAGTCAATCTATCTATCTATCTATCTATCTATCTATCTATCTATCTATCTATCTATCTATCTATCTATCTATCTATCTATCTATCTATCTATCTATCATCTATTGTTGTTAGTTGCAAAGTTGTGTCCGACTCATCACGACCCTATGGACAACATTCCTCCAGGCCTTCCTGTCCTCTACCATCCTCTGGAGCCCATTTAAGCTCACACTAATTGCTTCAGTGACTCCATCCAGCCACCTCATTCTCTGTCGTCCCCTTCTTCTTTTGCCCTCCATTACAACAAAAACAATAAAACATGAAAATAAAGTCTAAAAAGATTGGCAGGGTATCTTATACAGATTGAATGACGCAGAATACATATTTTAATAATTGATTCCTTGTGCCCAAAGTTGAGTCAAATGGCAACAACCCTGGCATGGATGTCTCAGAATCCTAAGGTCAACAGAAGACAACCAGGATGGGAAGGGATTTGCTCAGTCTCCGCCTGGTGTCCTAATGCCACACGCAGAATGGATTGATTTCCTCATTTCACTAGGAGCTGCATCATTTTAATAATTAAAATCTGACTGGCTGAGCATCTTCGGACTGTAGCTGCAGTACCCTTAAGACATTTTCAGACAGGCCATTAAATAGTGATTTATGAAGCAAGCTTTTGTTCAGCCGAGAGATTAGAATGTAATAACCTCGCCTACTTTAGTTTTGAACTCATCAGGACCATCCCATGCAGCCACCAACCAATCTGGTTTCCTTAACCAGGAGCAACTTTGGAAGAACGCTGGTAGACACCCTCAGTTATAAATCCTCAAGTGGGTGACTTAACGTTGATGAAAACTTGCCAGCATGATGTCTTCCTTGGGTGGGTGTATATACAGTATGTCCTCTGATACTCTGGAAGCATCTTCTGATGTTTCAATTTCGCCCGGTAATTTCATGGCAAGCAAAATTCAGAAGAAACCATTATGTGCTAAAAATGTCAAAACCCAAAGCTGTTTGATTCTTTTACTGAAGGAGAGAGCAAAAACATATCCCCGGGCTCACATTTTTTTTATTATTATTTTATTTTGTGTATCTATTCTGATTATGCAGTTGTGGAAAATTGACTATGCAGCTGCTTGACAATTTCAGATAAGAAAAGCATGAAATTGATCATAGGGGCACTAAAATGGGTTGGGTAAGTGGATAGATAGATAGATAAATTGATTGATAGACGCACAGACAGACTCGCAGATGACAGGAAAATAAACTTTCTTTCTAAACCAACAACAAAGAAACTCATCTCAATCTCCTTCTTTCAACCAAGTTACCAGCTCAATAATTTACCGCAATGGCAATGAGCATTTGGTATCTTGAACTCAGCAAGCCAAAACAAGAGTTATCTTGATATCCCAATTAATAAAATGGGGAAATATACAGCCAGTTGTGTTATATCTCAAGAGCTATAAATCCTTGAAGAAACTTTATCTTGACTTTCAAGGACTTTCTTCCTTCTCTGTCTCTCCGTATATGTTGAACAAAACATTGGAGGTTAGAGATATCCGAGCAACAAGAAAGCATAAGGATCTCTCGTAGGGTAAGTACTGCAAAATACAGCCAACCCTGGACCACTTACGCATTCATTTGAAGCAGGCATTTTCCCTAACATTGAATAAACAGGAGAGTGTTGATTTGTTTCATTCTTATTCTAAACAATATATTCATAAAGGGGGTCTTTCAGTGATCTCGAAACCAGTTTTTTAGATCATATGGATATCTTTACAGAAGTTGGTAGGTTTGACTTCAAGGGTAGGGTTCATTGACGTGACATCATTCCATATTCATGAATTCATTCTACTTATGGACAATTCAGATTCAAGGAAAGTGGTACTTCGGAGCTCTCCAAGGTCCTGTTTCTCCCAGCACATTAATTACCTTTTCAATCTGTGGATCAAGCGAATTGTTGAGTTTTGCACAGTTGAAACTGGCCCGGCTCACCTTTAATCACCTAGAGAAGGATCTTAGCTACTTGAGGTCACCTCTGTCCAATTGTAACGGACTGTGAGATTGACCTCGTAACACAGAAGGAATGGTGGTAGCCTAGGCTACTGCCTTGCAAAAGGTATTTCAGCTACTAGAAACAGAAATAGTGTGGAAAGGATTTCACAAGGGATCCTCCCTAGTTTTCTGAACAGGAGAAGAGGGTGGAAGTACTTTCAGATTGGAAAGATTAAGTGACTGAAACCTCACAACAATGGCACAGTGATAGTACAATCTTCAATCTTCAATCTTCAAGTAGAGTTTGTGCTTCAATCTTCAAGTAGAGTTTGCCAGTTAACAGAATAACCGAACAGAATAATTGAATAACAAGAGTTGGGAGAGATCTTGGAAGTCTTCCAGTACAATCCCCCACCCTCTACCCCGACTCAGGCAGAAAACCCTATACCTGTGTTGGCAAACCTATGGAACCTGTGCCGGAAGCGGCACACAGAACCATCCCCAAGGGATGCACAGCCTCGCTGGCTCCTCTTCCACATTCCTGTGCACACACGCGCACCAGTCAGCTGGCCTTCACATGTGGGATTGCCAAAACCTGGCAGAGCGGCGGTTTATCACGCATGCGCGAACCAGCACCCAAACTTCTGGGTTTTATATCACGCGCATGCACGATGGACAGCTGTTTGTTGGGTGTGCATCGGTGCTGGAAACCAGAAGTTCGAGTGCTGGCACGATGTTCAGTCATGCACGATGGAATTTTGCTCTTCTGAGTTTTGGCACACCCGCCTGTGCGACGGCCAGTGAGGCCGCGTGGTCCAGGTGGGATGCAGTGGTGGGTTTCAATTTTTTTTTACTATTGGTTCTGTGGGTGTAGCTTGGTGGGTGTGGCTTGATAAGCGTGGCAGGGGAAGGATACTGTAAAATCTCCATTCCCACCCCACTCCAGGGGAAGGATACTGCAAAATCCCCATTTCCTCCCGATCAGCTGGGACTCGGGAGGCAGAGAATAGATGGGGGGGCAGGGCCAATCAGAATTTTTACTACAGGTTCTCCGAACGACTCAAAATTTCCACTACCAGTTCTTCAGAACTGGTCAGAACCTGCTGAAATCCACCTCTGGTGGGATTGTTTTGTGTGCCATTTCTGACATGCAGGCTGGCACGCAGCCGGCACACAGTGATGTAAAACAGGGGTCTCCAACCTTGGCAACTTTAAGACTTGTGGACTTCAACTCCCAGAGTTCCTCAGCCAGCTTTGAAGTCCACAAGTCTTAAAGTTGAAGTTGAAGTCCATAAGTCTTAAAGTTGCCAAGGTTAAAGACCCCTGATGTAAAAGGTTAGCCATCCCTGCCCTGTACCATTTCAGACAAATGGTTGTCTAATCTCTTCTTAAAAATTTCCACTGTTGGAGCGTCCACAACCTCTGGAGGCAAGTTGTTCCACCGATTAATTGGAACTGTCAGGAAATTTCTCCTCAGTTCTAAGTTGCTTCTCTCCTTGATGAGTTTCCATCTGTTAACTTCTTGTCCTGCCTTCAGGTGCTTTGGAAAATAGGCTGACCTCCTCTTCTTTGGGGCAGCCCCTGCAATATGGAACACTGCTATTCTGTCACCCCCCTAGTCTTTCTTTTCACCAGACTAGGTAAAGGTAAAGGTTCCCCTTGCACATACATGCTAGGCGTTCCCGACTATAGGGGGCGGTGCTCATCTCTGTTTCAAAGCTGAAGAGCCAGCGCTGTCCGAAGACGTCATGTGGCCGGCATGACTCAATGCCAAAGGTGCACAGAACGCTGTTACCTTCCCACCAAAGGTGGTCCCTATTTTTTCTACTTGCATTTTTAGGTGCTTTCGAAACTGCTAGGTTGGCAGAAGCTGGGACAAGTAACGGGAGCTCACCCCATCACGCGGCAGTACTAGGGATTCAAACCGCTGAACTGCCGACCTCTCGATAGACAAGCTCAACGTCCTAGCCCCTGAGCCGCCATGTCCCCTTTTCACCAGACTAGACATACCCAATTCCTGCAACCATTCTTCATGTGTTTTAGTTTCCAATCCCCATGACAAATCATTTTTGTTATGAGACCCCAAGTTAATTGTCTTGCTGTAGTCAGAATTCCCCAGCAGGACTTCTCCGTGCATTGTTGTGCTTGTCCCCTACCAAGCTTGCTGATGACTCTAACAAAAAATGCTCTCCTGTTTTATAAAAATGGAAGAATGCACTAATAGGAAGCAGTATCGACTCTGGGGTGGCCTCTGCAGAAGGGGCGGGAAGGGTATAATACTTCCCATAATGTTTATGAGTGTAAATAGCATGAGACTTGTAGATAAAGAAGAATTTTAGAAGATAATAACTTGCTAGTAACCTTTATGAGCTCAACATCTCTTTCTACAGTGAAACCTCATCCTGACGCTCAACAAAGCAAAGAAGCAAAATATAATGAAGCCAATACTATTGATTTTACGATGAATTTTTGCCAGGTGTAATCACATTTCCACTGGTATTCTGTAAAGTTCTGCAGACAGATGGGGTTGGGATTTTCTTAGTTTGTTTTATTTCGCTCCTCCAAAAAGATAGAGCATTCACATAAAAGGCCAAAAACTTCACACGTCCAGACATTTCACATTGAAGAAGACACATCAGAGGGATAATTCAAAGAAATAGAATCTTTTTGCACAAACCCATTGGAAACCGTGTGATTGATTACATATATTTTTAAGTGGTGAAAACCCAGCGGAAACTGGAGGCAAGTTTAGGGATATACAATATATTATTGGGTAGGCCTTTACCTTATCCGAGGTTGGCAATTATATTGGGAAGGGCGTCCCTTTGTGTTTAAGGATGGGTGAGCCATCTGAAATATTCACAAATTAGGAAAAATGCGTATCTTTGATTGGTTTAAAACATTGATTTAAGGCATTCATTGAAAGCAGTATATAAGTCTCAGTCAAAAGTGAGGAATTCTGGCCCTTTTATGACTTTAATTCCCAGTATTGTTGGCTCAGGAATTCTGGGACTAGAAGGCCACAAGTCATAAAAGGGCCAGAGAGTTCACCACCCCCTGGTCTAAGTGCTATTGCTATTCTAGTTTTTTCAACAACAAAGGGAACATTAGGACAGGAACGGTAGGCACACTGGTGCTCTTATGCACGCCCCTTACAGACCTCTTAGGAATGGGGTGAGGTCAACAGTAGATAGTCTTTGGTTAAAGGTTTGGGGATTGGTTAAAGATTTGGGGAACAAAAAGAAAGAAAGAAACTTGTGGGAGGAAAGAAATAACTGTTACAACTGGCTCCTGTTAATGATGAGACCCCATCACTAGAAATTCATTTCAGACATCAATACAATTGAACGCGTCCAGAAATATTTTACAAGAAGAGTTCTCCATTCCTCTGAAAACAACAAAATACCTTATCCCACCAGACTTGAAATCCTAGGCTTAGAAAACTTGGAACTCCGTCGCCTTCGACAAGACCTAAGTTTAACTCACAGAATCATCTATTGTAATGTCCTTCCTGTCAAAGACTACTTCAGCTTTAATTGCAATAATACAAGGGCAACCAATAGATTTAAACTTAATGTAAACCGCTTTAATCTAGATTGCAGAAAATATGACTTCTGCAACAGAATCATCAGTGCTTGGAATACTTTACCTGACTCTGTGGTCTCTTCCCATAATCCTAATAGCTTTAACCAAAAACTTTCTACTATTGACCT